>NC_135581.1:48106081-48256828 GCF_965152235.1 Eretmochelys imbricata
TGGTAGGGCAAAGGAGGGACGGGAGGAGAGCAGGGGGAGGAAGGAGGGATGGGGATGAAGAAAGCGGGGGGGGGGATTGGATCAGAGGAGCGGATGGGTATGGGGAAAGGAGGGATGGGAGGAGAGCAGGGGAGGAGGGAGGGAGGGGATGGGGAGGAAGAGAGTGGGGGAGGGATGGAATCAGAGCAGGGGGTGGGTAGGGGCAAAGGAGGGATGGGAGGAGAGCAGGGGGAGGAAGGAGGGATGGGGAGGGGAGGAAGAGAGTGGGGGAGGGATGGGATCAGAGCAGGAGGTGGGTAGGGGCAAAGGAGGGATGGGAGGAGAGCAGGGGGAGGAAGGAGGGATGGGGAGGGGGAGGAAGAGAGCGGGGGAGGGAGGGGATCAGAGCAGGGGGTGGGTAGGGGCAAAGGAGGGATGGGAGGAGAGCAGGGGGAGGAAGGAGGGATGGGGAGAGGGAGGAAGAGAGCGGGGGAGGGAGGGGATCAGAGCAGGGGGTGGGTAGGGGCAAAGCAGGGATGGGAGGAGAGCAGAGGGAGGAAGGAGGGATGGGAGGGGAGGAAGAG
The DNA here is from genome assembly GCF_965152235.1 of Eretmochelys imbricata. Lineage (NCBI taxonomy): Eukaryota > Metazoa > Chordata > Testudines > Cheloniidae > Eretmochelys > Eretmochelys imbricata. The sequence goes on from NC_135581.1 coordinate 48,106,645, forward strand.
AGCGGGGGAGGGAGGGGATCAGAGCAGGGGGTGGGTAGGGCAAAGCAGGGACGGGAGGAGAGCGGAGCGGGGAATGGAGGGCTGGGATCAGGGGCGGCCAGGGGCGGGCGCAGGGCAGCAGAGCCCGGCCCGCCCCAGCCCGAAGCTCCGCTCACCGGGCCGCGCTCCAGCCGAGCCGAGCCGCCGCCGCCACGAGGCCGCCGAGGCTGGTTCCCGGCGGGGCCGAGCGCCTCCTGCCCGGCGTGCCTGGCCCCGCCCCGCTGCCTGCGGAGCCTCCGCCGGGCCGCGGGGGAGGCTGCAGCGCTGCCAGGCCTGTGGGCGCCGGAGCCGAGGGAGGCCGGCGGCCGGGCTTAGGCCCAGCACGGACAGGGCCGGGTGCGGAGCCGCCGCTTCCCCGGGCTTTCCGCGGCTAATTACTTGGGGGAGGGGGCTGAATTGTGGGTGCCCGTGTCGCCCTCCCCCCCCAGGGCGGGCTGCTGTGCGCAGGGCGCTGCAGGGGCCCCGCCGAGGAGACAAGCCGGAGCCCGCCCTGCACCGTGCTCCAGCCGGCCCGGGGGGTGGCAGCGGGCAGGGGCCGCAGAAAAGAACAGCCTCGGAAGTCAGCCGCGAATCGGGGCGGCGGCTGCTGTGACCTGGCCCCACGGCGCTTGCCGCGTCAGGCCCCGATCCTGCAACCCCATCGAAGTGCTCACGCGCCTTACGCCCATTGGCTTTAGCACCTAAATCCCTTTGGGGCGCTGGGCCGCAGAGCGCGTGAGTAGGCCGCGGGTGCAGCTTAAATAGGCTCGGAAAGGGGTTACATTGTGGTCACTAAATGTCCGCTTCACCTCACACATACAAACTGCTAACACAATATTCCCATCAACAATTATGGAAATTTGCAGATAGGCAAGTGAGGCGAATGGCGCTTGAGAACTTGTGTTTAAGGATCTTTAACTTGTGTATTTTGACATGCGATGTTGACAGTTTGTGTTTTAAGGGTTTCTAAAGCATTCTTTTTGAATCTCAGCCTTTACTGTCATTAGATAATTGTCTGACCTCCCCACCCCATCATCCAAGCCTCCCGTAATCTGCAACTGTGAAAATTTAAATCGATACAAATCTGAAAAAAATGCTCAAAATAAGCATATTACTTGTTGAAATTATAAAGAAAAAATAGAATTCTGCCATTAAAGCATTTGCAGGATCGAGACCTAAATAATACTTACCCTGGCATCCTTAATGTGTCCCATTTCTGGTTCATTTTATAGGGCCTCATCCTGGAAATGCTTAATCTCCTGGGTAGCTTTGCTTGTGCAAGTTCTCCCGTGTTGAAGTCAGTGAGACTACTCAAGGCTGCTTATGTCCATAAGAACATTCAGGATCTGGCCCATAGGCTGAACTCTTCAGGGAAGAGACAGTGATGTGCCCCAGGTTCCACAAAAGTGGAATAATAATAATGATTAATAATAAATGTCCAAGTTAAATGAGTCATGATTAAAGCAAATTTGGCCTGTGATGCCTCTCCACACAGGTTTGCCCTTCTTTACTTTATTATGTGTACAGCACCACAGACATATGCTCCTTTGCAGGAGGAAAAATACACAGCAAACATAATCCTGGGCCTCCAGTGCAGACTTTGTAAAGGCACAAATAGATACCATGTAAATGACACTGGTAGCAGACAGGTTTCAGAGTAGCAGCGTGTTAGTCTGTATTCGCAAAAAGAAAAGGAAGACTTGTGGCACCTTAGAGACTAACAAATTTTTTGAGCATAAGCTTTCGTGAGCTACAGCTCACTTCATCGGATGCATTCAGTGGAAAATACAGTGGGGAGATTTATATACATAGAGAACATGAAACAATGGGTGTTACCATACACACTGTAATGATCACTTAAGGTGAGCTATTACGGGGGGGGGGGGGGGGGGGACCTTTTGTAGTGATAATCAAGGTGGGCCATTTCCAGCAGTTGACAAGAATCTCTGAGGAACAGTGTGGGGGGGGGGGGGGAATAAACATGGGGAAATAGTTTTACTTTGTGTAATGACCGATCCAATCCCAGTCTCTATTCAAAGGCCTAAATTAATTGTATCCAGATTGCAAATTAATTCCAATTCAGCAGTCTCTCGTTGGAGTCTGGTTTTGAAGTTTTTTTGTTGAAGTATTGCCACTTTTAGGTCTGTAATTGAGTGACCAGAGAGACTGAAGGTGTTCTCCAAATGGTTTTTGAATGTTATAATTCTTGACGTCTGATTTGTGTCCATTTATTCTTTTACGTAGAGACTGTCCAGTTTGACCAATGCCCCTCTGCCAATGCCCCCCCCCCCCCCGCTCTCCTGCTGGTAATTGCTCACCTTAAGTGATCACTCTGGTTACAGTGTGTATGGTAACACCCATTGTTTCATGTTCTCTATGTATATAAATCTCCCCACTGTATTTTCCACTGAATGCATCCGATGAAGTGAGCTGTAGCTCACGAAAGCTTATGCTCAATAAATTTGTTAGTCTCTAAGCTGCCACAAGTCCTCCTTTCTGGTAGCAGACAGCAGCGTTGGATTGCGATGGTTGCACACTTTGGCCTTGTGGGACCAGTGGATTGTTAGGAGCAGAGCTGTGGGATATTTCATTGGGTGGCAATTTCAAAAAGTGCAAAAAAAATTAGTTTCGAGTCAGACCAATAACAAACATTTTCCAAATTTTTGGCAAATTGAAAAGTCAAGACTATAACAGGGTTCAAAAAAGAACTAGATAAATTCATGGAAGACAGGTCCATCAATGGCTATAGCCAGGATGGGTAGGGATGGTGTCCCTAGCCTCTGTTTGCCAGAAGCTGGGAATGGGCGACGGGATGAATCACTTGGTGATCACCTGTTCTGTTCATTCCCTCTGGGGGCACCTGGCATTGGCAGAAGACACTGTTGGAAGACAGGATACTGAGCTAGATGGATCTTTGGTCTGACCCAGTATGGCCGTTCTTATGTGAAAACCTATTTCATTTCAGGTCAAGCAAAATGTTTTGTTTAGAATTCAGACATGTTTTAACACTTTTGAACTTTGAAAAAAAATAACGGAAATTTTGAAACAATAAAGTCATTTCATACCAATTTTTTTTTCATACCAATTGATTTTTTCAGAATAGTTTTTCTTGGAAACAAACTTCAAAACTGGCATGAATTCGCAAAATGTTTTGGTGTAGCTGAATTTGCATTTTTCAGCAAAAATTTTCAACCAAAAACTTTTGGCCAGCTCTTGTTTAGGAGTGATTTGAATGATAAAAGAAATGGCCTGATTCTGTAAGGTGCTGAGTTCCTCTTGGGAGATGCTGGATGCCACCACTCACACTACCTTCCATAGGAGTTGAAGGTGCTCAGCACCTTGTGAGATTGGGCCCTGAGTGAAAGTTGATTGGTCCAGTGATGAAGGCATGAAGTTGGGAGCGGGTGAAAGAGACAAAGGGCATCCTGTAGTTATTTACACCACCACAAAATCGGTGTAAAATTTGCATAAGGTGCAAATGACTAAACAAGGTGCTGGGTAATGCTGAATCTGGCCCTTTAAAGCTGACAGGATTGAAGTTTGGGAGCAGAGCTCTAAAAATCAGCTATTAACCACCCTGCCATGGTACTGTATGAAAATATATAGAATCTGCTTATGCAAATCATAGCGAACCAACCAGCACAGACCACCCTATAAAAATAAAGCTTTTTGAAGGTGTGCCCTTGTTGCCAAGAAGGCCAATGGCATTTTGGGATGTATAAGTAGGGGTATAGCGAGCAGATTGAGAGACGTGATCGTTCCCCTCTATTCGACATTGGTGAGGCCTCATCTGGAGTACTGTGTCCAGTTTTGGGCCCCACACTACAAGAAGGATGTGGATAAATTGGAGAGAGTCCAGCGAAGGGCAACAAAAATGATTAGGGGTCTAGAACACATGACTTATGAGGAGAGGCTGAGGGAGCTGGGATTGTTTAGTCTGCAGAAGAGAAGAATGAGGGGGGATTTGATAGCTGCTTTCAACTACCTGAAAGGGGGTTCTAAAGAGGATGGCTCTAGACTGTTCTCAATGGTAGCAGATGACAGAACGAGGAGTAATGGTCTCAAGTTGCAGGGGGGGGAGGTTTAGATTGGATATTAGGAAAAACTTTTTCACTATGAGGGTGGTGAAACACTGGAATGCGTTACCTAGGGAGGTGGTAGAATCTCCTTCCTTAGAGGTTTTTAAGGTCAGGCTTGACAAAGCCCTGGCTGGGATGATTTAAATGGGAATTGGTCCTGCTTCGAGCAGGGGGTTGAACTAGATGACCTTCTGGGGTCCCTTCCAACCCTGATATTCTATGATTCTATGATTCTAAGGTGATAACAAACAAAACAAAAGAACAATTAGTACCTGAAGCTAGGATGTATAAAGCCAGAAAATGTGTGTATTAAAACATAGGTGTTGGACTGATTAAAGGAGAGCACACTGTTTCTCTTGGCTAGGTCCTCACAGACTTCACTTTTGTTTACTTCCTATAAAGTAGGATGAGTGGATGAGCTGAGAAAGTTGAGAAACTCGCCCCTTTCCTTGTTTCTTTGTATTTACAGTCTCAGGTATCTCACTAGAAATTAACACAGTATGGACCGCATTCAGACCTCCAGTCAGCAGGAGCAGCTCCACTGGCTCTGCATTTTGCCTCCTGCACACGGTCTGAATTCAGCTCCATGTGTCTCAGTGAACGCACCAGCTTTTGCGTTCAATAAAAATGATAAAGCACTAAACAAAAACTAAATAGAAGGAGCCCCAGTCTTCACGTGATGTTCTGTTCCTGCGATCACACAGGGCACATGGAAATACCAGTGTTTCCTGCAGTTATTTGTAGTGACGCCCTTGGGTCCAGTAACTATTTGGGGAAATGTAGACATTAATTAATTACTATTTTTAAGCACAGATAATGTGCCAGGCATGATACAAGCCCTCAAATACAGATACTCCCTGTACCAGTGAAATGTAATCTAAGGCCCTGATCCTGCACGCTGTTCCAGTGGGGCTCCATGTGGGACCACGTTCATTTATGGGGAGCAACTTGCAGGACTGGAGTCCCAATTAGACAGGCAGAGGAGATATGACACACTAGCGGTCCAATTCTCCACTTACTCCAGGTTTACATCGGTGTGACTCCATTGACTTTAATGGAGTTGTTCCTTGTTTGTACCTGTGCAAAGGACAGAAAATCAAGCTCTAGGTTGTATGTTTTTATTATAACAATAATAATTAAAATTATTGACTTATAATAAGGGAATTGGCAGTGTGCCCTTGTGGCTAGTGCACTGGACTGGGAGTCAGGAGACCTGGGTTCTATTCCCATCTCTGCCACTGGCCTGCTGGGAGATCTTACACAAGTCACCTCACCATCTGTGCCTCAGTTTCCCCATCTGTAAAATGCGGTAATGATACTGACTTCCTTTGTAAAGCAGGTTGATATCTACAGATGAAAAGCTAAGTATTACCCGCCCCAGCTCTGAACACCCCTGAATTCTGGAAGAGCTCCGATCCAGCTGTGCATCAGGCCCTCTGATGCGCAGGAAGATAAATGCCCGCCATTGATAAGAAACCCAGCCCCGCTGGGCCAGCTGTGCTGGCTGCCTGTAGAGGGCAGCCTATGACCTAGCTGGGCTCCCCGCTGCCTGGCTCTGTGTTCGCCTGAAGGCTTTTTAAACTTTCGAGCTTCGCCTCCCTCCCTTGCGTCATGGAAAAGGCTGGAGTGTGAGAGGGACCCAGCTGTGGAGCGGGGCAGAGGAATCCAGGGGCACCTGTGGGGCAGAGCCAACAGGGAAAGGGGAGACCCCAGGCTGCAACAGGCAGCTCCCCAAAACAGCAGGCGCAGGAAGGAATCAACAAGGAAAACTCCGCGGCACGAGCGGGACCTGGGAGCTCAGAGCCGGGAGGAGGAGCCCAGAGGCTGGGGCTTCTCCTGCATAAGCGCCCTGCGCAAGAACTGCGGAGGCCGGGATCATCTTGTGCGCGCAGAGCTTTGGCTGGAGCTGATCCCGGCTGGCGGCTCGGCAAGATGGAGAGAAGAGAGGAGAGCTCTCCTGGAGGTGACCGGTCCTTGCCCCTGGAGAAGGGGGTCTGAAGGGGCACATGTTGTTATTTGGGCCTCCAGGTCTCCCCGCAAGGCGCAGCTCCCCAGCAGCCAGAACTGGGACCAGAGTAGAGATCTTTTCGCCCAGCGCAGCCTGGAGAGAGTGTGTCTCCTGGCTTTATCTGTCTCTCCAAACGGAAGTGCCTCTGTTTTGCTGAATTCTTTAGGCAGCTTCCCCCCCCCCCCCCCGCCCCCTCCCCGCTCTTCATCTCCCGGACACAAGAAAACGGAGTCACATCCCCACCCCACTCCCCTGCAATCGCTGGACTTGGGAAACTTCATTGTTGTTGACCCCCAAAAGCTGCAGGGAGTGTTCCGAAGGAGGGATCCAGTGGATCGCTGCTTCCCTGCTTGGCGCTTTGGTTTTTCATCCTGGAAACACTGCAGCGTTTGGAAGGAACTTCGGTGGGTTTTGTGTGCAGCTCGTTTGAAGAGAAGGGAATTTGCCACATTTTTGATGGTTGTTTTTTGTTTCCTCCCCAAAGGGCTGGATTATTATTTGCTCTGGCTGTCAATTTCAGGGCGCAGAGAGGAACTGGTCAGGAAATAATCCCAACAAAAGAAACCCCTTTGCCAAACAGGATTCAGACGGAATCGATGGATCTGACTCTAAAATCTTTCAGCCCTCATCAGGGGCTTGTCTAACGTTGTGTCGGTGGGTGAGTGGCAAATCCTTCCCTTTTTACTTAGCACTTTCCAATTTGGGTTGTAAACGTGATTTAAAGATTCCCTATCCCGGAAGAGCCCAGTTACTTCTCTTTTTGTCTCAGTTTTTAAACTTCGCGTGAACTTTTAACACCTTCTTGAAGAGGGTGGGGATTTTTAGGCGACTGTGTTGTTATTACTGTGTGAGAGGCGTGACACATTCAAGCTTGGATTGCTTTTTGGCTTTTTAGTTTCCTCCACCCCCCTGGAGGTTTGTGGATTTCAAAAAATCAGCCCCATCAGGAATTGCAAAATACTTGTGTTGGGATCATATAAGGTTGTGCTTTTGTTTTGTTTTGCCTTTTTTTAAAGGTATTTTTCAAGCACTGTGATTCTGAATTGCACTGGATATGCTTTTTGGAAGATGGGTCAAGATTTATAATTTTTTTCTTAATCCCTAAAAAAGAGAATTCCAGCAAAAAAAAGGGGGGGATTTTTGATTTCTTGTATTTGAGCAAGATTATTTTGGGGATGTTTTTAATGTAAATTCAAACACGAAAGGTGGACAGCGCAGAGACAAACTGCCAGCTAGATAAAATCTACATGGAGCTGACAACTTTATGGATGTGTGTCCATCTGACTGAGGCCTATATCACCTAAATGGAGGGTGCAAAACATGTTTGATTGCCCTAGGAATGCCATTTTTAACAGATGAATTTAGACGGCAGGGTGAATGTATAGGCCTTGAAGTTAAAAAAAATTAGAAAAAAATATAAACATATATATTTTTGTTACTTCGAGGTGAATTCAACTAAACTCCTTTCCACATCACTGTTACAGATTATAAACCGGTGTTTTACAGATTATAAGACTGTGTCTCTGACTGTTGAAGCATCTGAGGTGTTGGTTAGTGGTGGTCCTGGGGGATGTCAAGTTATACAGTCCTCCAGGGAGCAGTCATGGCATTGAAAGCCAGAGCACTTTACAACTTCCAGAGTGAAAACAAAGAAGAGATCAGCATCCAGGAGAATGAGGAGTTGGTGATCTTCAGCGAAAACTCCCTGGACGGGTGGCTGCAGGGCAAGAACAGCCGAGGAGAAACTGGCATCTTCCCCGCCTCTTACGTCAAGATCCTCAGGTCCCGGTCGAGCTCCAGTTATACAGACTATTCAAACAGTCCAGCTAGCTCCCCTGGGAATGAGTCCTTCTACATTCCCCCTTCCAATACCAACACCTCCCACCAGGGCAGCTTTGAGGATGATGATGATGATGACTGGGACGACTGGGATGATGGCTGCACAGTGGTGGAAGAGCCGCAGGGAAGCTCTGGCACCAATGGGCACCCCTCCCCTAGCCTGCAGTACCCTGCGGCGTACCCCCACCAGAATGCTGGCTATCTTCCCAAGCCGGCCTTGGAGAGGCAGGACAGCATCAGTTCCTCCAAGAGGGGCAGCGTGGTGGGGCGGAACCTCAACCGCTTCTCCTGTTTCGTCCGCTCTGGGGTGGAGGCCTTTATCCTGGGAGATGTGCCCATGATGTCCAAGATCGCTGAGACCTACACCATCGAGATGGGTTCCAAGGGCCCTCAGTGGAGAGCCAACCCGCACCCTTTCATCTGCTCTGTGGAGGAGCCCACCAAGCAAACGAAATTCAAGGGCATCAAGAGCTACATCTCCTACAAGCTGACCCCCAGCAGCATCAACGCGCCGGTCTACCGGCGGTACAAGCACTTTGACTGGCTGTACAACCGCCTGCTGAACAAGTTCACAGTGATCTCAGTTCCCCACCTGCCCGAGAAGCAGGCCACTGGGCGCTTCGAGGAGGACTTCATCGAGAAGCGCAAGCGGAGGCTGATCTTGTGGATGGATCACATGACCAGCCATCCGGTGCTGTCCCAGTACGAGGGCTTCCAGCACTTCCTCACTTGCCGCGATGACAAGCAGTGGAAGATGGGCAAGCGGCGGGCAGAGAAGGATGAGATGGTGGGGGCCAGCTTCCTGCTGACCTTTCAGATCCCCACAGAGCACCAGGACCTGCAGGACGTGGAAGACCGGGTGGACTCTTTCAAGGCCTTCAGCAAGAAGATGGACGACAGCGTCCTGCAACTGACCAACGTGGCCTCGGAGCTGGTGCGCAAACATGTGGGGGGGTTCCGGAAGGAGTTCCAGAAGCTAGGCAACGCTTTCCAAGCCATCAGCTACTCCTTCCAGATGGACCCGCCCTACAGTTCGGATGCGCTCAACAATGCCATCTCGCACACAGGCAAGACGTACGAGACCGTTGGGGAGATGTTCGCCGAGCAGCCCAAGAACGACCTTTTCCTCATGCTGGACACTCTCTCCTTATACCAAGGTCTCCTCTCCAACTTCCCAGACATCATTCATCTTCAGAAAGGTAAGCCATGCCCAGATGCAGCTTTCTCTGGGCCTCAGTTGCTGCCATGATAAGCCTGTCTCAGGGGACCGCCCAAGGGAAAGGCAAGGTTTGGCTGTTTAATGGAGGTGCCCTTCTCCTGAAGGTGGAGCAGGATTGGACTGCATTCCGTTGGGGACAATCTGGGGTGGCCTCTCAAGACAGGAGGTAGGCAGACTCTTATAGAAGTTTCATGGTACTTTGCCTTTAAAAATGCTGTGCCCCCATTAACTAATTCAACCTCCTATTAGTCCTAGGAGGCAGGTGCACATTATTGCTCTCATTTTACATCCGGGGAACCTGAGAACAATTAAATTGGAGTCCAAGGTTTCGACAGGGACCTGGAATTTTAGGTGCTTCATTTTTCTGGGTGCCAAATTTGGAAAGGTCCAGAGCCTGGTTTTCAGAGGACCTTAGTATCTCTTGCCCCTGGGGACTTCAGCTGGAGTCATGGATGCACCGTACTTTGCAAGTTGCTGAGGTGTTTAAAGTTGAACAGCTAATATTAGAGGACACTTCAGGAAATTTGGGCCTAAGTGACTTCCCCAAGGCACACAGTGAGTCAGTGGCAGATCTCAAGCGTTGTTTCTCCCAGCCTCATATTCAGTCTTTTAGACCAGTGGTCCTCAAAGCCGGTCCGCCGCTTGGTCGGGGAAAGCCCCTGGCATGCCGGACCGGTTTGTTTACCTGTCACATCCACAGGTTCGGCCGATGGCGCCTCCCACTGGCCGCGGTTCGCCGCTCAAGGCCAATGGGGCTGCGGGAAGCAGCGTGGGCCAAGGGACTTGCTGGCCGCCCTTCCCGCAGCCCCCATTGGCCTGGAGCGGCGAACCGCAGCCAGTGGGAGCCGACATTGGCCGAACCTGCGGATGCGGCAGGTAAACAAACCGGTCCGGCCCGCCAGGGGCTTTCCCTGAACAAAGGGTGGACTGGCTTTGAGAACCACTGTCCTAGACCATGCTGCCTCTGGAAAGGGTTGTTTGAATCTCTGGGACCAGGATATGGGCCAGGATCCGCCTTATGCAGAAGTCAGATGTGCTGCTGCTTAATGCCCTATATTTCTTGGCATTCCATGTGACCGTCTGACATTTTACCTGACTCTGGCTGTGGCACCAGGCCTAATTTCCCTCCCACCGACTCACACTTAGAAGGGGAAGCGGAGTGCATTTTGGCAGCCCTGTGATTGGTTCCTCGCTGGGGAGTTCAGCCCTGACAGGGACTTTCTTGAATGAACCCTGCTTAGGAATCACCTCATGACCAGGACCAGACAGCTCCTCCTCCTCCTTTCTCATTTCCTACATTAAGATAATGAGACCTTGATTAAGTATCCTCAGTCTCTCCAGTAATGTGTGGAAAGGAAATCTAGCGACAGATAAATCCCCGTTTCCCCACACTGGCAGAGCTTATTGTGATGCATTCGGATTTGCGATGCTGGTTGCAGGGAGCAGCCCAGGGCACCTTCTGCAGGTGGCTAGGATCATGTTTTCTCTGAGCCTACACAGTCATTTGCTTCTAGGGAAGCCCAAGGCCTCTGTTAGCTCCTCTCAGAGAGCCTCAGAGTACAGAGAGCAAGACCTCTTGGAAATTCATGTCTGCCAGTGCAGGGCTGGCTGCCCAGTTGGGCCAGAGAGCTGGAGAATCTTGTCTTATCCCAGAAGAGGACAGAGAGTGCGCAGGAAACAGGAGATGATCGTTGGCGAGGTGGGAGTAACAAGGCCAGCACAAAGTCTTGGCATGCTGCTTGTCAGAGTAGCGGGCGTCAGAGTCTTGGTGAGGCCTGGATTCCGGAACACACTGTTTCTGTCTGTGTTTGGCTAGCAGCAGAGTTGTGAGAATCACTACAGAAAGTAGTGCACTTGGGGAAAGGCAGTCCCTTTCAATCTCAGAAGTCCAACTGCTTGTGCCAGGCTCCCTCCTCTGTTCATATGTGGCCTGGCGAAAGTGAGACATTTGGGTGTTTCGGGGACATGTGGCAAAACAAGAGGTACTGCATTGTAAACAACCCCAGGAAGCCCAGGTTGGAGGTGCTGCAGGAACAAAATGCCTGCTCAAGAGAAAACAGCCTTGTCCTTCACAGAGGGATAGATTTCCAAAAGCACAGGCACCTAACTCCCACTGGAGAAAAATCTACCCATAGACTGTCTTCCTTCGGGGTTGCCAGCCCCCCTGACTTGCATTTCCATCCAAGGGGAGGAAGTTGGCAAGAGGATCCAGCTCTGATTTCACTCTAGGGCAAATATTTTGCCAGTAAAAGGTACAGGCAGGAAGGCTGGGCTGTTAGGTGGTTTTCTACAATGCCATTGTAAGTATCCAGGAAGCCATAGCACGGACAGAAGGGCTGCGGCTTATGGGTGGGATCTGGTTTATCTTACCAGAACGGTGAGTCACACCTGGCTTGCAGGTAAAAAAAAAATGCTTATGTGTTCATGAGGAAGTGTCCTGCTAAATGCTGAGAGAGCCACCCTTAAACTGAGGCCTGGTCTTCACTACAGGGTTAGTTTGACGTAAGCTGCCTTGCATCGACCTAGCAGTGCCGATTTAGTAACACCACCTTTCCGAGCGGCAGAGAGTCATGGTCGACGTAATTAGGTTGATGCAGTGTCAGTGTAGACACTGCCTTGCTTACATTGACTGTTACTGGCTTTCAGGAGCTGTCCCACAATGCCCCACATTGCCAATACAATCGACACAAGCGCTCCTGGTGCGGACGTGCACGGCTGACACAAGCAGCCAAGTCCACACACAAGTGATTTAATAACTGCGGTGGCTGTATGCCGACGTAAGTCAGGTTGACAACATTTTGTAGTGTAGATGTGGCCTCAGAAGAACCTTGCTACTGTAAGTAGCTCCACTGGAATGAATGGCACTACTAACGGAGTAAAGTGCTACTTTCTGTGTGTGAGGATGGCAGAATCTACCCCGGGAGAGCAGCTACAACCCCCCAGAAAACCTGGATAATAGATTTCAGCTAGAAACAATTCTTCTTAAACCTTGGGAGCCAAATTCCTCTTCGGTATCACTCAGCTGCCTTCACTGTACCCCACTGTTCAGCTGTACCCCAAGATGGAATTTAATCTTCAAGATTTTCTATATTTCTTTCCACTCATTCTTTATTACTAAGGACTTTTGTATGAAAGTAGGGCCCAGAATCTGCCCTGAACGAGGCTTGTGGCTGTAACCAAGGGCAGGGTTTGGCTTAGATTAGAACCTTTGTTTCTAAAGAGAGCTTCTGTTCCTGCTACATCCTGAGCAGGAGTCATAATCCTCTGTTTGTGACATCACGTTAAGTTCCACCGGCAGCCTACTGTGCTGTCACAAACAGAGGACTCTAACCTCAGGTCAGGCGCACGCAGCTGGCCTTCATAGAAACTCTTAGGAAGGAGAGATTCTGTTTTCATGCAAATAGACTTAGAGCTCAAGAACGGGGGAGAGGAATGCAGCAAACAGCCGAACAGAATTCCTTCTTGCAGAATTTGAAAAAAAATAGAAACAGCCTTTCCCACAAGCATCAGCTACCTCCCCCCCCAAAAGACTTGTCTAGATGGTGACTTTTGTTCATGGTGTCATGTAAGCTAGTTAATTTCCAGTGAACTTGAGTGTAAATGCTAAATTAGTTATTCCACAGAAAGTGTTCCTGGTTGTGGCTCACTTTATGGCTCATTATGACTTTCAGACCTGTTTCTCTGCCTGCATCATTTTTCCTTTGACCCTCCCGGAGCCTTAGGGTGAATCATGCCCAAGATTAAACATAGGTGGAGTGCCATCATTTGCATTTACACTCATGTTAGAGCTTGTCTAGATGAGAAAGTTGCAGCAATTGAATTGATGGTGTATTTAAAACCGATTTAGTTAAACTGGTGCAAAAGGCTATGTGGATGCTCTTATTTTGGCTTAAACCAGGGTTATTTTGATTTAACTCAAGTCAATTAGGAACAGCTTTAAGCTAAACCAAAATAAGCCACCTTAAACCAAAATTAGAGGGTTCACCAAGGGGTTTGCATTCATTTAAATCAGTCTGAAAACTGATTTCAGTGAAACTATTGCAACTTTTGCATGTGGACAAGGCCTCAGTTAAACTGGTACAACTTCTGTGTATGGACAAGGCCTTAGTTAGCTCAGGTGAATTGGCGATCAATTAAACAGAGCTACAACATGACCAAACATTCTAAGCTAGGCAAGGCCTAAAAGTCAGAAATCAGAGAGAGAAAAGCTCTGTCTATTAGTTCAACCCTCAGAAGCTAAAGCAAAATTGAAAGAGGACTCTTGTATCTGCCCGTGAAGCGGCTACTTGACTGTCAGCTTTTTGGGGCAGGGACTGACTTTTTGTTATGTGCATGTACGGTGCCTAGCACAATGGGGTCCTGATCAGGGCGTCGAGGTACTCCTGTGATATAAATAATAAAGTGCCTTATGAAGCCCATTTTGACTTGCCTCTGACACAGAGCACTATCCTTCGCAGTCACTGCATTTTAAAATCAAGGCCAGTAGAATTGTTCATTTCTAAGAATGAGTCTGACTCTTCTGGTTTGCAGTAAGTTACCCCACTGCAAAGTGAGGGTGAAACACTATCATCTTGATTTGGCAGCACTTTACACTAGAGCTGGTTGGAAATTTTTAATCATAATGTCTTTTTTTTGACAAACAATTGCCATTTTGGTTAAAATTAACATGTTTTGAAAAATGTGTCATTTTGATGAAATTTTCTTTAGAAAGAAATGAAATGAAGGTTCTCGATGACATCGAAATGTCTCATTTTGATATTTCCCAAATGGTCCATTTCAATTGTTCATTTTGAAACAAAATTCATTGTTTTTCATATTAAAAACAAAAATTAAAAAAAATTAAATGGTTGAAATTGGAAGGAAATAGTTTGATTTTATCGAAAGGAAACATTTCTGTTGACTCCAAAACAATTTTTTGAGGGGGATTTTCTTTCACAGGAAATATTTAGTTTGTTGTCCATTTTAGAATGGGGAAAAAAATTGAAATTGTGGAATTTCCTACAAAACATAAACTCTGGTTCCTGCTGAGCTCTACATTACATCCACTTTGCACAAGAAGCCAGCAGAGAGTAAGGCCCAGAGTTCATTGCAAATTTACCCTTTTATTCTTTTCCTAAACAGACTTAGATTTTTCGAATCCATATGCAACTGGGGATTCTTTGAACAGGCTGTGCAAACATGTGGCTTGTCTGTAAGTTGTTCTATTTGACTAATCATGGTGTCTGGTCACATGGGATTTTTTCTGCTCCCTTGATCAGAAGGACTGAAACTTCTTAAACAGGACTACAGAGCCAGGGGTTGGCAATGTGTCCATACACGGACACAAGTGTCTGTGGTAAAAATTTTGAGGTCTGTGGGGTTGCTTACCTCGGGCGGCTCCCCACAAGTGACTCCCCGTCCCTGCTGTTGTGCGGCCAGGCAGCTCTGCAGGCATGCTGCCTCTGCCCCCCATTCCATGGGAGCTGTGAGGGCAGCGCCTGTGGATGGGGCAGCGCGCAGAGCCACCTGGCCACGCCTCCGCATAGGAGCCGGAGGAGGGACATGCTGCTACTTCCAGGAGCTGCTGGAGGTAAGCGCTGCTTGGAGCCTGCACACACACCCCCGTGCCTCACTCCTGTGCCCCAGCCCTGATACCCCTCCCACCCTCCGAACTCCTTGGTCCCAGCCCGGAGCACCCTCCTACACCGTAAACCCCTCATCCCCAGCCCTACTCCAGAGCCTGCACACCCCCAGCTGGAGCCCCCACACACCCCAGCCCCCTGCGCCAGCCCAGAGCACCTTCCCACACCCTGAACCCCTCATTTCTGGTTCCACTCCGGGACCCACACCCCGACCCCCTGCCTCAGCCGGGAGCGCCCTTCCCCCCCCGCCAATGCCGTCACTAAATCCAGTAATTTTGTCAAGTGTCCATCGTGCAACATGGTGATGCTGACCCCTGTACAGTGCGTAACTATCAGTGAATTACTAATGACCCCATACCCATACAAAAAAACGTATTTACAGGACGAGCACTGAATCTGTTAATATTCATGCAAACAAAATCTCATTCACAGAGCGTTTACAAATAGTGAATAATAAGGGCAGACAAACAAAGTCAAACCGTCTAGCCATTGGGCAGTCCAATGGAGGTTCATGCATTCTCCTTTGCAGTAGTCCTCCAGGTTCATTGGAAACAAAGGATACAATGAGAAATGGTGGTGATTCTGTGTGCGTGTATTGCTGCTTGGGAAGGATTTCCCTACGTGTCTGAGGAGACTAGGATCTTCCAGATAATTCTTGCTCTCGGTGGGGGACAAGGTGGAAATTATCTTTAGGGACCTAACACATCTCAAAGTCTGAGGAGTTTGGGGGGTTGTCTTTGTTATCAGATCACTGTCCCCTGTGCTGCACTCGCTCCACCTCAGTTTCCCCAATGGGGTTTTCAGCCCATTCCGGTGGCTCAGCTCTCTGTCCATTTCACTATGAAAGTTCAAACACTGACACCCCCGCCCCATGCTCCCTTGCGCCTGAAGTAGCAGAGTTTAAAGTCACAGTCCCCAAATAATCACAAAATAAAGGAGTCTTCGTCCTAGTTCTCAGTCCCTCTGAGGTTAATGGGCCACCTGCCCTGTGGCTGAGCTGTCAGACCCCACCCTTCCCCTCAGGTGAGGCACCCTCTACCATGGCATCAGCAGGTCTCCAATACACCCAAACAGTCCAGTGTCCGGTCTGCCTTCCCTCCAGGGAGGCTCTGACTAGCCACAGTCCTGCCTGGTTCCTGGCTTCTTTCCCCAAGTGAGAACACTTGGTTTTCTGCTCTCCTTCCTAGGTAGCTATACCTGAGCAAGCTGTCCCCTTTCACGCTCTTCCTATAGGCCTGACACCCACTGCAGGGGTAGTGGATGGTGCTGATTGTGCTCACTCCAATTCATTAACCCTTTCCAGCCTGTGAGAGGTTTGTATACCCCCATCGCAGTCTTTTACTGAGTGTACCACTCCAGTTACCTAAGGAATTAGGCCATCTCACATGCCCACATTGTCACTGGTTTGTGAAGGTGAACACAAAGATAGTCCAACATCTGGGAGACTTGGTGGGCGAGGCCTCTGGCTCAGTCATGTTCCTAGTGGCAGGGGCTCTGGATAATTCAATCCTAGATGTTGGAAAGGAAATGACTAATCTGGTTATCTAGTCCATCCTCTTTCCAGTACCGGCTGGGCAGGGACCCTATCAGGAAGGTGTTTGGAGGAGCTGGATGGTATTGGATCTGGTTTGGGATGACTTAGTGATCCTGACTGTAGTTAGATGCCTTCCCTCCAGGGTTGGGTTGAGGCCATTTTTGGGAAAGGGTGGGGAGGTGCTGTGAATCTTTGGATTAAATTAACCTCTGATCCCTGGACAGGCTTGATCTGTCTAGTGCTAGGTGTTCACTGCAGAAACAGGTGTGTTTTTACTTCAAGATGGCTAACTCAAGATCGCTCTCGGGGTGTAAAATCCTAGTGGAGACAAAGGCACAGGGAGTTGTACCTTGATGAACCATATCTGGGATCAACACTAAGTTCTCCTCCTCCAGCTGGGGTCTACCTCAACTAGCTCCATTGGGGTAAAGACCATAGTGCCTAATCTCCATTACCGTTTTACACAGAGATAGCTATCTCCATGTAAAGGCACCGAGTAAAGGCACAGCCTAATCCCTCCCTCCCTCCACTTGGTATCTAAAGTGCTGATGGCCCTCTCTGCAGTATGGCTGGATTCTGCTGGTGGGGCAGGGTGAGTGAGGTGTTTTAACTGGTCGTCTGAGGATCTGTGGGGAATGTGAGCCAGACCCCATGTAGTCTGTGGCAAACTCACCCTAAATTCTGTGCCAAGGGCTCTGATTCCGTGGCGGTTTAATATTGCAGGCTGGAAATGCTATGGCAGCCTCAGGTGAATGTCAACACTCATTGGGGAAGAATCTGGGAGCTTTGGCAGCTGAGGAAGGGTTGAAGGGTTTTTGAATGCAGGATCAGCACTCTAGCTGGCTGTTTGTGCTAAAGTCAGCAGTGAAATAGTTAATAATGTTGACATTTAAATGGGTCAGTTCACTCTTCTCTGAGCTACTGCTTCAGGCTCTGTGAAGACTCAGCAGACACATTGGCTCCGCTCCGCTCTGTGCACGTTTCTTCACAACTGTAAGGGCCAGAAACTCAGAGTGAGGTTTTCAAAGCTGCTTAAGGGATTTGGACACCCAATTAAAATTAATGGGAATTGGGCACCCATCCAATTCCCCCTTTCATGGCTTTGAAAATCTCCCCCCCCTTTTGTTTCCCCCCATGAAATATGAAATTCTGGAGCATAGTGAGTGGGTCCTGTGGCAAGTTCTGACACTAGGGAGCACATGGGGTTGCACAGGAGAGGAAGAACAAGCATGACATAGGGCATAAGATAGGGGAAACATTGCTTATCCCTGAGAGCAATGCTCCTCAGCAGTACTGGAGCAGTGCAAAGACATACAGAGCATTTTTCACAACTGTATCAAATTCTGTTAGGAGCTGATGTGATTCCCCTGACATCTTACACGAGTTAGATTTCAAGCAGGGTCTCAAAAAGGCATGCCTGGTCCTCCTAAGCTGCTAAGTCTTTAATTCCCCGCAATCCTTGCTCTTTGGGCAGTAGAGGTTTTAATTTTTTTTGCCTAGGCGAATAGAGTACCTGTGGAAATTCCTGATAGCAATTGCTAGAGCCAAGCATAGGACACACAGGTGCTGTGGAAGCTGACTTCATGCAGCTCTGCCAGTACATATGAATCCTGACCTTTCAGTCCTCCTGCTCTGGGACCCCACAGAACTCCGCCAATGCATCTTCATCCTGACATGCAGTTCCTGCTATTCATTTCTGGGCACTGTTCTGCTAATGCACCTCGGTGTTGACTAAGCAGCCTGTGCTGATCTTCTTCTGGCCTCTCCTGCCATGGTCTATTTATTATAACAAACCGTGTGGTGCTTTTGTGGTAATTGTTATTTATATAGTGCCATTGGTGTACACAGGTGAAGTGTGTCAAAACATGACTGGTTTCTGCCTTGAGGATCTTAGTCACATGTGCATGTTTATGGGAATACATAATAATAAAGGCACAGCAGGTACAACATAGCAGAATACACAACACACAGGACTTGAATGTCTTTTGACTTTCACTGGTGTAAATCAGCAGTAGCTCCACTGAAATCAATGGAATTAATCTGGTGTAAAATTGCCGCAAGAGGTTGTCCACATGAGAAAGTTGCACTAGTTTAACTTAAATAGGTTTTTAAACCAGTTACATTCAACTGAGCAAACTCCTTCCTGTGTGCATAAACTTATTTTGGTTTATGTGTGACTTATATCAGCAGAGTTTACTATGATTGAGAATAGGTTTAAACAATCCCTGAGAGGCCCACCTGAATGGTGGGATCTAGCAGAAAAGCCTGTTGTGATAAGGACAAACTTCCGCTATGGACAATGGTGAATTTACTGTATTTAGAGCAGGCAACCTAATCTATGTTTGAACCTGGCACTTGGGAGATGAAAGGTTGTTAAAGACTTTGGGCCTGCTGTACCCATTGATCACATTGCATATGCGGGAGCTGCTCCACTGCTATAGAGATTGTCCTTCAGAGGAGAATTTGGCTTGATGCTGGAATTACTGGGTGAGAGTCTGTGGCCTGTGCTATGCAGCAGATCAGACGAGATGATCATAGTGGTTCTTTCTGGCCTTAAAATCTATGAATCTATGAACTGGGGTCTGTTCTATCCTTCTGTGGTGGCTGCCCAGGAGGAAGATAAGTGCCCCATGTTATTTTGCAATAAGAGGAAGAAGCAGCAGGAGTATCCTTCTTTCCCATCCCTCCTGCCACAGATCCAAAGGTGCATAAGCTATTGCTATGTGCAGATCTCACCTTTGTGGTCACTGCACTACTAGAACTGAACCCTTTGCTTTGTCGGGTGTCTTGAGATCTCTGAGACACTGTATAAAACCTCACGCTTCTTTCTTCTGTTAATCTATTACCTCTTCTAGCAGCTTTAACATTCTGGGTCGCTGTGATGTAGATTTATTCCTAGTCTATGATAATCGAATAATAGGCCCTTATGTAGCTCGCTTCATCAGTAGTTCTCCAAGCACTTTTTACAAAGGTGAGTAAGAATGATTATCCCCTCTTCACACGTAGGTACACACGTAGGGAAGTGGGATACCGGGAGGAAACATAAGGAGGAGGGTACAAGATGGGAAGTCTCCTGATTCATACTGAGAAAGTAGGGAAATTGGCTAGTTATCTTAAGTGCATGTACACAAACGCAAGAAGCCTGGGAAACAAGCAGGAAGAAGTGAAAGTCCTGACACAGTCAAGGAACTATGATGTGACTGGAATAACAGAAACTTGATGGGCCAATTCACATGACTGGAGCACTGTCATGGATGGGTATAAATTGTTCAGGAAGCACAGGTACAGGAGAAAAAGTGGAGAAGTTGCATTGTATGTAAGAGAGCAGTATGAAACTGGAGAAAAGCCTGTGGAGAGTCCTTGGGTTAAGTTTAGAGGCGAGAGCAACAAGGGTGATGTCGTGGTGGGCATGTCCTATAGACCACCAGACCAGGAGGATGAGGTAGACAAGGCTTTCTTTGGACAACTAACTGAAGTTTCCAGATCACAGGCCCTGGTTCTAATGCGGGACTTCAATCACCCTGACATCTGCTGGGAGAGCAATACAGCAGTGCACACACAATCCAAGAAGTTTTTGGAGAGTTTTGGGGACAACTTCCTGATACAAGAGCTGGAGGAACCAACTAGGGGCCGTGCGCCTCTTGACGTGCTGCTTACAGACAGGGAAGAATTGGTAGGGGAAGTAGAAGTGGGTGGCAACCTAGGCAATTCTACTCCGGGTTCCAGCCCAGGGCCCTGTGGAATGCTGCTGTATGGATGTATGCTGTATGCCTCCTGGAACAGCTGTGTGACAGCTACAACTCCCTGGGCTACTTCCCCATGGCTTCCTCCTAACACCTTCTTTATCCTCACCATAGGACCTTCCTCCTGGTGTCTGATAATGCTTGTACACCTCAGTCCTCCAACAGTCCGCGTTCTCACTCTCAGCTCCTAGTGCCTCTTGCTCCCAGCTCCTCACATGCACACCACAAACTGAAGTGAGCTCCATTTTAAAACCCAGGTGCCCTGATTAGCCTGCCTTAATTGATTCTAGCAGCTTCTTGATTGGCTGCAGGTATTCTAATCAGCCTGTCTTAATTGTCTACAGAAGGTTCCTGATTGTTCTGGAACCTTCCCTGTTACCTTACCAGGGGAAAAGGGACCTATTTAACCTGGGGCTAATATATCTGCCTTCTATTACTCTCCTGTAGCCCGGATTCCAATAGGATTACTCTCCTGTAGCCATCTGGCCCGACCCTGTCACAACTCTCTTAGGGAACTGATGGGCAGGATCCCCTGGGAGGCTAATATGGGGGGGCAAGGAGTCCAGGAGAGCTGGCTGTATTTTAAAGAAACCTTATTGACGGCGCAGGAACAAACCATCCCGATGTGCAGAAAGAATAGCAAATATGGCAGGCAACCAGCTTGGCTTAACAGTGAAATCTTCACTGAGCTTAAACTCAAAAAGGAAGCTTACAAGAAGTGGAAATTTGGACAGATGATTAGGGAGGAGTATAAAAATATTGCTAGAGCATGTAGAAGTGTAATCAGGAAGGCCAAGGCATGATTGGAGTTGCAGCTAGCAAGGGATGTGAAGGGTAACAAGAAGGATTTCTACAGGTATGTTAGCAACAAGAAGGTCAGGGAAAGTGTGGGATCCTTACTAAATGGGGGAGGCAACATAGTGATAGATGATGTGGAAAAAGCTGAAGTACTCAGTGCTTTTTTTGCCTCCGTCTTCACAGACAAGGTAAGCTCCCAGACTGCTGCACTGGGCAACACAGTATGGGGAGGAGGTAAGCAGCCCGCAGGGTGAAAGAACAAGTTAAGGACTATTTAGAAAAGCTGGACATGCAGAAGTCCATGTGTCCAAATCTAATGCATCCAAGGGTGCTGAGGGAGTTGGCTGATGTGATTGCAGAGCCATTGGCCATTATCTTTGAAAATTCGTGGCGATTGGGGGAGGTCCTGGACAACTGGAAAAAGGCAGATATAGTGCCCATATTTTAAAAAGAGAAGAAAGAGAACCCGGGGAACTACAGACCGGTCAGCCTCACTTCAGTCCCTGACAAAATCATGGAGCAGGTCCTCAAGGAATCCATTTTGAAGCATTTGGAGGAGAGGAAGGTGATCAGGAACAGTCAACATGGATTCACCAAGGGCAAGTCATGCCTGACCAACCTGATTGCCTTCTATGATGCGATAACTGGCTCTGTGGATATGGGGAAAGAGGTGGATGTGATATATCTTGACTTTAGCAAAGCTTTTGATACGGTCTCCCACAGTATTCTTGCCAGCAAGGTAAAGAAGTATGGATTCGATGAATGGACTATAAGGTGGATAGAAAGTTGGCTAGACTGTCAGGCTCAACGGATAGTTATCAATGGCTTGATGTCTAGTTGGCAGCTGGTATCAAACGGCGTGCCCCAGGGATCGGTCCTGGGGCCGGTTTTGTTCAATATCTTTATTAATGATCTGGATGATGGGATGAATTGCACCCTCAGCAAGTTCGCAGATGACACTAAGCTGAGGGGAGAGGTAGATATGCTGCAGGGTAGCGATAGGGTCCAGAGTGACCTAGACAAATTGGAGGATTGGGCCAAAAGAAATCTGATGAGGTTCAACAAGGACAAGTGTAGAGTCCTGCTCTTAGGAAGAAAGAATCCCATGCACCGCTACAGGCTGGGGACCAACTGGCTAAGCAGCAGTTCTGCAGAAAAGGACCTGGGGATTACAGTGGATGAGAAGCTGGATATGAGTCAGCAGTGCGCCCTTGTTGCCAAGAAGACCAACGACATATTGGGCTGTATTAGTAGGATCATTGCCAGCAGATCAAGGGAAGTGATTATTCCCCTCTATTCGGCACAGATGAGGCCACACCTGGAGTATTGTATCCAGTTTTGGGCCCCCCACTACAGAAAGGATGTGGACAAATTGGAGAGAGTCCAGAGGAGGGCAGTGAAAATGATTAGGGGGCTAGGGCACATGACTTATGAGGAGCGGCTGAGGGAACTGGGGTTATTTAGTCTGCAGAAGAAAAGCGTGAGGGGGAATTCGATAGCAGCCTTCAACTATCTGAAGGGGGGCTCCAAAGAGGATGGAGCTAGGCTGTTCTCAGTGGTGGCAGATAACAGAGCAAGAAGCAATGGTCTCAAGTTGCAGTGCCGGAGGTCTAGGTTGGATATTAGGAAACACTATTTCACTAGGAGGATGGTGAAGCACTGGAATGGGTTACCTAGGGAGGTGGTGGAATAAGGCCTGGCTTGACAAAGCCCTGGCTGGGATGATTTAGTTGGTGTTGGTCCTGCTTTGAGCAGGGGATTGGATTAGATGACTTTCTGAGGTCTCTTCCAATGCTAATATTCTATGATTATATGATTCTGTATAGAGGTTAGGTGACTTGCTGAAGGTTACATAGCAAGACAATGGGAAAACTGGAGACAGAGCACAGGTCTTTTGGTGATCAACCTGATGCACTATGTACTGGATGGTGCAGGATCCACTAAAGCCCCATGTATGTTCTGAAAACAGTGGGCTGTTAAACCTGGTAGTGGCCCAGCAACGTTTTAACACATGTCGATCTAGCCACATGGCAGGGCCAAACTGTGTCATACCTTGATGAAAATGTAGCCTCTGTCTGATCCACAAAGTCAGAGCAAATGGTGCTAAAGTATTGTGCTTCTCTAAAGCACACAGGGCCTTCAGTGGATCCATTCCTTCTATTGTGCAGGGAGCCATACTTACTCAGAGATTGCCCCCCTGGGGTGTGATTCCCAGCACGGCTGTCCAGAGCTCTCTGTGGAACATTTGAGTGCGCTGGTGCCTTCCCAGTACCTTGGCTGTATAGTGAAGCGACACTCAAGGCCTTGTATTGATGCAGTTTTTCCAGATGCCTGTTTTCATTCAGTCCCGCATAGTCAGATGTTTGGGAGACTGGAAAGGACTAAGGATGAAGAGGGAGGGCATCATTCGTGTGGCTTGGCAGAGGGAGTGCTGGATTTTTCCAGGACCATAGGAATGTGTAGGCATTAGTAGGTATGTGAACCTGAAGGGAAAGACCTGGGTCTAGAGCCAAGGGGAAACAGAACCAGACCATGATGCATTTGTAGCTCTCCTGCTGCTCACAATGAGCATTCGTCTCTCTTGGGATGCTGGGGTGGAAGAGGAGGACACGGTACAGCCTGGAGAGAGGGAGTGCTGGGACACGCTCTTTACATCTTACTAACCCTTGGTGTCTCATTTCTCTCCCCCTTGCAGGAGCCTTTGCCAAGGTGAAGGAGAGCCAGCGGATGAGTGACGAGGGGAAGATGGATCAGGAAGAGGCAGATGGGATTCGGAAGCGCTGCCGCGTGGTTGGCTTTTCCCTTCAGGCGGAGATGAACCACTTCCATGAGCGACGCATAGCGGACTTCAAGAAAATGATGCAGTCCTACCTGAAACAACAGATCATCTTCTACCAGAGGGTCAGCCAGCAGCTGGAAAAAACTTTACACATGTATGACAACCTCTAATGCCTTCCACGCCTGATGCATCTGCTTCCCACTGTTCATCTGGACTTGCGTGGTTCGCTCCTTGGAGCCCTGCAGACCTTCCTGTTTGAAATGGACTGAAAACAAATGGAAACTCATGATGCCAGTGTCCAAATTCCATTTGGCTTTTCCCCATTTTCCTTGAACTAATTTGCAGAGATATGCAGGAAATTGTTATACTCATGTCTTCCGGCTGACCATTCCACTTCTTTCTCTGATAGACTGACCCCCAGTCCCATTCCATCTCCCAGAGTTTATGGGCAGGACATAGGTACTTTTCACAAGCGAAATGGACACTGACTCTATGACACTAACTTTCTTTGCAATAAGCTTTAGCTTCTGGAAACATGTTTCCATACAGTAGGGAGGTTAATACACTACATCCCAAGTAGAGTTGGTCAAAAGTTTACACACACAAAGCTTTTCTGATGGGAAAAAAAGGCCTTTATTCAAAACTGGAACTTTTTTTTAAAATTGTCATAATTTTCCATTTTTCACAAAAGTTTCTGTGAGATTTTTTACCAATAATTTTTTACTAGAAACCATTATGGAAATTGGGACTGAAATCTTTATTGACTGTGTCTGTTTACCAAAAATGTTCTGTAGTGCTTTCAATAAAAGGTTGACTATATAAATATCGGCAAAACTTTTGTGGAAAATGGGCCCATTTCAACCCCCCTGAAATGGAACCAGTTGTGAAATTTCCTGTACAACTGTTTTTCCAGCTTTTTGACCAGCTCTAGCAACAAGGTAGTTGGCATTGGAGTGCTAATGTTCAGACTGACTCCTGGAAATTCCACATGTAGCTTGGTTGCCCTCCAGTCATTTTCAACCCTAGGAGTGTAATAATCCCGGACTGACCCACTCTCAGAATAAGAAAGCAACATAGCAAATGCCCCAGGAAAGATCATTCTGCCTCCAGAGTGAGGAAGGTTATGGAGCCATTTCAGTGTTGTTTCTATATGGCTCAGTCCCGAGATAAGCAGGTGAATGTTGGGATGGGACTACACATATGGTACAAAATAATATCCCCTCCCCAATCCTCTCGCCACAGCTCCCCACCCCAGAATCCACTGGGACTGAGACTCATCTCACACAGGCTTTACTCTGACATGCCTTCAATGGAGTCATCCCTGGTTTACACCGGGGAGGGCAGAATCAGGCCCACTATCTCTACATTGCTGCACTTGATGTTATCTGAGTCAGGTTTAAAGCACCAAAAGCAAAGAATTCTTTATCGGCCTTGGTAAGAGAGTCTGGGCCAAATTCTGCCCTTGGTTGCACCAGCATAAATTTAGAGTAATTTAATTGTAGTCACTGGATTTACACTGATGTAACCGAGAGCTGAATTTAGACCTGTGTCCCCATCATCTTCTGCTCCCGCACCTCCTCTGAGCCCTTCATCCGCACCTGGAGTTGCCTTCCCAGGCATTCATGCAAGGATGAAGCTTCCTGGAGTCATATTGGCCATGACACCATCCTCCCTGCCTGTTTCTTACCTCTTCCCCAGCACTATCGTCTAGGACAGAGGTGGGCAAACTACAGCCCCCAGGCCACATCTGGCCCATGGGACCCTCCTGTCTGGCCCTTGAGCTCCTGGCCTGGGAGGCTAGCCCCCGGCCCCTCCCCTGCTATTCCCCCTCCCCCACAGCCTCAGCTCACTGCCCCGCTGGCGCAATGCTCTGGGTGGCGGGGCTGCAAGCTCCTCGGGCAGCACAGCTGCAAAAAAGCCCGGCCTGACCCGGTGCTCTGTGCTGTGCTGAGGCGTGGCTGGCTCCAGCCGGGCTGCACAGCTGCCTGTCCTGGTGCTCTGGGTGGCATGGCTGTCGTGCTGCTAGCCACCGGTGCTCCAGGCAGCGCAATAAGGGGACAGGGAGCAGGGGGGGTTGGATAGAGGACAGGGGAGTTTGGGGTGGTGGTCGGGGGCGGGGGTGTGGATAAAGGTTGGGGCGGTCAGAGGGTGGGGAACAAGGGGGTTGAATAGGGGCAGTCAGGAAGGGGAGGCTTCCCAGGGGGGCACTCAGGAAGGAGGGGGGAGTTGGATGTGGCGGCGGGGGGCAGGCACTCAGGGGCAGGGATTCCGGGGGCAGTCAGGGGACAGGGAGAAGGGTGGTTGGACGGGGCAGGAGTCCCGGGGGGGGAGTTGGTCAGGAATGAGAGGAGGGGTTGGATGGGGTTGCGGGGGGCAGTCAGGAGTGTTCCAGGGCAGTTGGGTACAGGGAGTGTGGGGGGTGGGGGTGGATGGGGCAGGGGTCCCGGAGGGGTCATCAGGGAATGGGGGGGGTTGGATGGGGCAGGAGTCCCTGGTCAGGGGCATCAGGGGGCGAGAAGCAGGGCGGGGGATGGGGGCAGGGGCCGGGCCACGCCTGGCTGTTTGGGGAGGCATAGCCTCCCCTAACTGGCCCTCCATACAATTTCCAAAACCCGATGCGGCCCTCAGGCCAAAAAGTTTGCCCGCCCCTGGTCTAGGACATACCCTTAGGACATCAAGATGGCTCAACAAGTCCCTCTTGGTTGTATGAAACACATCAGTCCCTGGTGACTCAAGATGCCTTAGCTTTCCTTTCCCCAGGGGAACTTTGCAGCTCCTGTCCAAGGATGCCAGCAGGTAATGGCCACTTCCCCCAGCACTGGGCTGGGACACTCCAGCCAGAAGACGAGTCCTGCTGGCCTCACACTTGCAATAGACCTCATTCCCACTTAAGAGCAGCAACACTAACCCTGTTAGATGAGTGCTGGAGGCCGATGTGCTCAAACGTTTTGGTGCCAAGGGCCATGCTGGCCTTGCCTGGAGCCCTAGGCCTCCATCTCGTCTCATTTTCCACATGCTCCCTTTGTATCAACAATAAATGCAAACAACTGTCACATTTGCCTGCACTGATATCTTCCCTGAGAGAGGGATACGAGTAGTGCATGGGCTGAGTTCTCCAGTGCTTGGCCTGGAGCACCGAGAGGGTGTGCAGACTCCACGAGGCCCAATAGCTCTGAGGTTGCAGTTCCTGGGTCCCTCTGGGTTCAGTTGATATTCCTGGTTGATGCTGGAGAGCTGAGTGTGTACATGCCTCACTAAAGGCTTCATTTGCAGAGGTGCTGAGTGTCTGCAGTTCTCACTGATTTCAACCGGAGCTCCAGCTGCCTAGCTCTTTGAGCAATCAGGCCTTGAGACCATATACATTTTGCCGTGGAAGCCATCCTCTCATGTAGCAGAGCACAGGGGTACAAGCGCCTCATCTCCCAGTCAGCAGAGTCCCCTTTATAAGGCACCAAGAGCATCGACACCACTCTCTGTGGAGAAGCTGCAACAGTGATACGAGTGTCCACCCTCCCGCCCCACATTCATTGTGGTAATACGGACGCCACAAAGAGATGCAGAGCGGAGTTGGCCTGTTCCTGGAAAGCCGCATCTGTCCAAAGAGGTAGTGCAGTCTGGCTCTGAACGGTGGTGACTTTTGCTTCCACTAGCAGCTGTCACAGGTTTCCCCCCTCCCCCACTTCTTACAATTTTTTCCTCTGAGTTTCCCGTGTCTTTGAAATACCTTGGTTGGGAGCAGAGTTATCCTTTTGCTGCAGGGGCGGAGCATCAGGGTGGAGCTAACCCTTTGCTGGCGGGGCGGAGCTTGGGGCCAAACAGAAAGAAAGGGGAGCTTCAGGCCAGCAAAGAAATGTCCCATGTTGGGGGAAGGGGGTAGTTTTTAATTTTCTTGTCTTAGCAGCAGAATTCTGGGAACCAGGGGCTATGAATATAGCTGTAGGTACCTATTACTTCCAGGGAGAATCCACGCACCATACGCCACTCCAGAACAGCATGTGGCTTAGGAGACAGGAGAGAAGAGTTACCATGATGCTGCACTGGGCGGCAGACGGGCCTGGCACTGGGCCCTTGTTTTTAAAGGGAAATGTCAAGAATAAATTACAGCAATGAAAGAAAGTTGGGCCTGCTTGGAGTTATTCCCGGGTTAAAAATAGCACTCGGGTCATGTGGTCCAGCAGCATATTGTTAAAACAATAACATCCCTGGGAATCCAGAGGGGCTGCATCTGGTCCCCATTTGGATTGAGTTCTGCTGGTTCATGTTTTTGCATCCTCTTGACAGTTAGGATTGATCCGTAATTTTCAATAAAAATGAACGTCTTGGTGAGTGCTGTATTCTGTGCAGCGAACATGCCCTCATGCCTGCTGCATCCTCACATCCAGCGATCCCTGGCACTTACATTCTCCACAGTGGGTTGACACCCTTCCTGACTCCTGCAACAGCAGCCTATTACCAGAGTATAGGGCCTAGCACTCCTACTGGGAGAGGCTGGGATGGAGTTACTGGGTCCCTCCCTAGGGCTGGCACTCCCACACAGTTCCAGGGACTGGATTGCACTACTGTAGCTCTGAACACCCTCCTGCCCCTGCTCTGACAGCATTTTCTGCAGGGAGAGGTTGGGCCTGGAGCAGCAGTGACATAATTTTATAGCAGCTCCATTTTTCACCCCTGGATCCAGCAGGCTGCCCTTTGCTTTGTTTACTGGCCTTGTGCTGTTAATGTGGTAGGAGGGTTAACAACTTGTTTGTGTCCCAGTTGGCTGCAGAGTTGTGTGAGGTAGTTACTTCGCAGGGGACGGCTGAAAGCTTTGTCTTTGCCACATGTTGAAACCAGATGTCCCGAGACCAGACCACGTAGTCCAGCCTCCTATTGAATCACATTCTTCATCCTTGCGGGCACACAATGGGCTGGTCTCTCCCTCCCTTTGATTCAGAGTGCAGGCCACAGCAAAGAGCCTGCTACTCCCCGGTACAGCACAGACAGTGCAACAATGGAAGAGGAGCGTGAACTGGCCCGTCCAGAGAAACGTGGGACCCCAGCACCTCATGTCTGCTGGGGCCCCGCACCGCCCATTTCACTCTGTTCACGCAGACGTCGCAGGCGGCTTGAGGAGCCCGGGGCACTGGCACGATGGTCCCCCGTCTCCACCCCTCAGCCCCGAGCGGGAAGCCAGGCGCCGCTCTCCCCGTCGCCCAGCCCTGACCAGCGCCTACCCCACCCTGCCAGGGAAACCCCCTCTGATTTGCTGCTTTCCTCACGGCTCCCCCACCCCAAATGGCAGAGCAGCCAATCAGAGCTGCCTCCAGGAAGTGAGCAAAGCTCTCTCCCTCCCCTCAGGAGCTGACACCGTTCTCAACTGGAGGGAGGAGGGAGCAGAAGAAGCCTGACAGCTCAGAGTGGCTCCACTCCCTCTTCCCCACTCCTGTGAGTAATGGGTCAGTCCCCTCCTCCCCCTCATCCCAATGGGTCAGTCTGCTCCCCCCTTGTTTCCCCCCTGCAGCACTCAGCCTGGGCCAGGGGTGAAGAGGTTCCTGCGGGTGGAGAACCCCGGTGGCTGCAGGAGGAGCAGAGGTGAGACTGGGGTTCAGAACAGATGTGGGGGGAACAGGTGGGGGCACGAGGGGGCAGAGGTGAGACTGGGGGTCAGAACAGATGTGGGGGGAACAGATGGGGGCTGGAGGGGGCAGAGGTGAGATGAGGGGTCAGAACGGATGTGGGGGAACAGGAGGGGGCAGGCAGATATGCTGTCACTTTCACTTTGGTAGAAAAGAGTAGGACCCCCCCAGGTTTTTTTGTTCCCTTTAAACACTGAGCGGCCCTGAGCTAGCAGAGCTCGCGGATAGTCCCTTTTCTTTGGGTCTCTCTGCTGAATGGCTGATTCTGGTGCAGTCCTTAGGTGGAGAAGCAGAACACACTGATAGTCCCGCCTTTGTAGGACCGCCTTTGCCCTGGGTACCCCTGCCCCAGTTGGCAGACTGCTAGTGTTGCTGAATGAGCTCTAGACCAGTTGGGCATCTCCAACACAGTCCCAGTGCAAAGAGACAGAGATGCCTCCGTTGTGGCATCTTTCTTTCTCAATGCGCGGCTGACGGATATCGTTGGTGCCTCCCCACTCGTGACCTGATTCAGCTCCCAGGAAACTTTCCACTGACTTCAGTGAGACTTGGGCCAGGTCCATGGAGAGCTGGAGGTGCCATTAGCGTGGCATCTGTTTCTGATGTTAATTTGAGTAGCACTGATCCTGACACAGGCGGTCTTCAGCTCACTGGCTTGTCCTGCCTGGCTGTAACTCAAGATCTAGGTTTCCATACACAGGCCACCCAGTGGGGTTTCGAGATTACAAATTCTCGTCAATTCCTGATTCTGAAACAGCCTTTCTGGGAAAGGCTCCTCTGATTTAGATTTTCTGTCTCCTCCATAGGGGGGAGGAGGGGAGGGATAAGCTCCACCGCCCAGCAGAGACTGTGGGAAAAACTCCCTGTGGGAACTGAGACCTAGTACAGCTCTGGGAAATGAGACCTTGCCTGTGAATTGTTCCCAGTTCCTGCTGATCGCTTGCAACCTCCCCCTTTCCAGGGACACACACACTCTCCCAGGTGATGTGGGCTAAGATTTGCAAAAATGGGGGCCTAAAATTAAGTTCTTAAATCCAGATCCAGGCTCTGGGTTTTCAGAAGTGCAGAACACCCATGATTATTTATTTGAGGTAGGACCTGTCCTGGAGACTGCAGAGAAGAACTAGATCCCTTTGTGCTAGGCACTGTATAAACAAATAACAGAAAGATGGCCCCTGCACTAGACGACTCACAATCTAGGATTTAGACAGGATGCAACAGGGGACTAAGCAGACAAAGGGGAAGAGACCAGGGAACAGTGGAAGCAGGTGTGACAGCATAAGTTAGTGGCTCCAGTGGCCTCAGGGATCACAAGAGATTGCCAGCATGACCAACACCAGCTGGGAGTGATTCGTGGGCATCTTAGCAAAGGAAAGCGTGTTGGGCTGTACGAAGGCATGATAGAGTTAATGGGCTGCTGGGGACCAATCAGCACTGCCCTGCAACACCTGAAACTGGTGTCTTCGAGGGAGGAGTTAAAAAGGAAGAGCCCAGCTCAGCTGCTGTGGGCTGGGAGGGAGAGAAGGGACATGTTTGTGTTGCTTTTGGACTTTGGGCACATTGGTAGGCGTGGAACTATTCTGTGACCGAGCTCTCTGGCTAGGTCCCGTCAATGCAGAAGGTGTTGGAGGCTGGGCGGAGCAGCGAGGAACCAGTAGGGAAACAGAAGCAGCGGCCCTGCTGTGCTGTAGCGTGCCACAAGAAGGTGTGCAGGGATAGTGCGTGGGTGCAGTTGTTTAAAGAAGGGATTTCAAATAACATGGTGGCTTTGTGGATGTCGAAGCCAATAGTAGTTACAGGGGTTCACTGCCTCTGATGATTCAGTCCAAGGACGATCAAGTTGGGCACCCAAAAACTGGCATACTCCATATCTGAGGCCACATGTAATAATTTGGACCCTGCCCTCTCTGTGCCTCTGTTTCTCCTGTAGCTGTCACAAGACAGATGATATTTACCCACTTTGTAAAGGATTTTGGGAGCCATGGGCAAGGAAAGCCTGTGCACTTGCAAAGTCTGGCTCCACCCCTCGTCTTTGTCCTTACCGTGTAGCCTCTTGCTCACTCAGAGAAATCTTAATTCACTCAGTGCCAGGAGTGTCTCCTCTAGGCCTCAGCAAAGCTCACTAGCCTGTGCGCAAGGGTAAAGACTAAAGCCAGCTCCCTTCAGGGATCAGCTAAGATCCACCTTCCAGTAAAGAATATGCCCCAGATTGCTCAAGGAATCTGGTCCGCTCTGCCAGCAGCGACTACGAAAAGGAAACTGAAGAGCGAACCTGGTTCCCATTAACATTCCTGCCTTTTCCCTGTCTGCGGCCTGGCTTTGGGTGAGGACTGTGGCCCCTCCCTGCCCTGTGAGTGCACATTTTAACAGATTGATTAAACGAGAAACAAATCCACTTCTGCTTCTCTTCACCCCGCAAAGCTCACTGCAAAGGAATATGCTGCCTTGGGGGCGGGGGGAAGAGGTCGGGCAGGGGATTTGGGTAGGAAGTGCAGGGAGACCATCTAGTGATCTCCAGTAAATCCTTGCCACAAAATCTGATATCTTCTCTTTGTGCATCTTTGTAGCACCCCTACCCACTCCACCTGGAATCTCACCTGTCTGCACCTACATAGTAATGGAACTGGGAATGCCCATTGGTTTGGGTTTGCAGGGTTAGAAACTATTACATTTCAATGTGGCTAAAACCAGCCCAGTGCAAAATAGCTGTTGATGTGCAAGATCAGTAACTCCCGCCCAGATTCGCATATCAAGGTTGGGCTCAACTAGCCCAAGAGCTCAGCTTGTTCACACTTTCCAGCCTAATCCATGCCACCCCCTCCTGTTTTAGCTAAGGTTTACTGAATAGAGCAGGAATGAGTACCTGCAGTACACACTTTAGAACACTAGAGGGTACTCAGGTAGGGGAAAGGAGGAATGAGATGAGAAAGTGAGATGGTTGGTCTTTTACACTGGGGAGTTGGTGAAAATAAAGGATTCTTGGTCTCCCGTGTATGGTTAGATGAGAATTAACAGGACAAAATTCCATTAAATAACCTGCCTAAGGTCATACTGGAAGTCTGTGGAGGAGCAGGGAATTTCATGTCCTAGGCTACTGCCCTAACAACCAGACCATCTTGTCACACAAGTCCCACTTGAGCCCTCCAAATGAGGCTTAAATGGGACTTAAGCAGCACATAAGCACAGTGCTGAGCCTCTTCACAGAGTAAATTTAATCCTGCATGAATGTTAAGCTTGCACTTTTAAGCACTCCAAAATCTGAGATCATCAAAATTGAACTCTCCCTCCTTGAGCACAGGTGTCCTTACGATACTGTCTTTCACTACGTAAGCCCAGACTGCCTCTTGATACATCACATGCTGCTTCTACAGCCTTGGACCCAGGTACATCAGTCAGAGTCCATCTAAGGCATGTGTGTGGAAAAGTGCACAGTAAGCTGTATGTACGCAGCCCACTCCAGGAGGAGTGTAACATCATGGGGTAAAGAGGAGAAACATGCTCGTGTGTGCAGGCCCCACCTAGCTTTGCGGCTCAGCTACTTTTGCAGTTTGCTGCCCCAAAGCCAGTGAAACTAAATCCAGCTTTGCACAGAAAGCTGGACATTTGGGGAACTCTACGTAAGGGCAGTGTGAGCTTGTTTTCAATTTCAGCGGTTCCTCTAATTTCCAGTCTGCCCAAGAACGGTCTCGCCAAGCAACCCTGGCTTTTTGCCTGCCCTTCCTTTTAAGCGATGTAGTATGGGCCTGATCCAAAGCCCACTGAAGTCATTGAAAAGATTCCCATTGACCTCAAGGGACCTAGCGATACAGCCCAGTAGGGGTTCCTGCTCAGGGAATGGATGAGGTACCTCACAGTGGCTGAGGCAAGGGCTGCAAAGTTTCCTCATGTGCTTCATGTACAGTCACAGCTCAGCTAGACACACACATGCATGCATAGCCTGGCCTTCCTTAACTGAGTTTACACCCGTGGAGGAGGTGGGTAAGGTGTGCTGGAGAGCCAGACTATCCAGTTTTTTTCTCACAATGAGGAAAAGGGTTGTTTTATTTTCCAGGCTCCATGTTCTTAAAAAAGCCTACCCCGTTTTGGCTCAAAACTTTCCGAAAGAGTTCCCCTTTGGGCATGGATGAAAGTCTAGAAAATATCTATCTAAAAGGTGAAAGTTTCAGAGAGTTATTAGTTATTAGTTATTAGTTATTAGTGCACGGGAAAAGGGGGTTGGAATGGAGACTGTCATGCAACATGCACTGGGGCACTTGTAGTGGGTGCCAGCAGGGCCCATACATGCCAGCTAGTGTGTGACCCTTTGGCACAGACTAGAATTTACACCCCACGGGTGTGCACTAATGAGTCGTGTAGACAAGCCCTACAACACCTCCTAACCTCAGCTGGGAGTTAGGGAAATGTCCTTGTCCCTTAGTGGGAGAAACAGAGGGCCCAGCAATGTTAACCAGTGGCTTGCCCAAGCTCACACAGTCTGTGACTGGCAGACCCAGAATCAGAATCCTGGAGTCCCAGCTTCCAGGGCTAGATCTTTTGCTTCATCAAAGTCACCTGGGCTGTGGAGAGTTGCAGCCCCTGAGTATCTGGCTGCCTGGCTTCTGCTCTAATCAGGCTGGCAGGGAGGGAGGAAGCTGCAACCCTGATAGGCTGAAGCAGCCCAGTACATCTGGGGCTTGGCTTATCTTGCTCAAGTTCCTCTCAACTGTTTTTACGCATTGGCTAATTACCCAAGGTGATTGTGAGTAAACAAAGCCCTTCCTTGTGTCCTGTTTAACCCGGCAGAAATAACAACAATTATAAATACTTCTACAGCACTTTCCATCTCAGGATCTGAAAGCCCTAACTCACATGCGTGAACTACTCTGTCTCCCCGCTAGCTTCTGTGTAAATATCACCATGTGGCATACAGGGAAACCAAGGCATGAGGGACTTACACAATTAGTTGTGAGATACAAAGTTATACACTGTGATATATAACTTATTGACTTATGGGGAGAGGCTGAGGGAACTGGGATTGTTTAGTCTACAGAAGAGAAGAATGAGGGGGGATTTGATAGCTGCTTTTAACTACCTGAAAGGTGGATCCAAAGAGGATGGATCTAGACTATTCTCAGTGATAGCAGATGACAGGACAAGGAGTAATGGTCTCAAATTGCAGTGGGGGAGATTTAGGTTGGATATTAGGAAAAACTTTTTCACTAGGAGGGTGGTGAATCACTGGAATGCGTTACCTAGGGAGGTGGTGGAATCCCCTTCCTTAGAAGTTTTTAAGGTCAGGCTTGACAAAGCCCTGGCTGGGATGATTTAGTTGGGATTGGTCCTGCTCTGGACAGGGGGTTGGACTAGATGACCTCCAGAGGTCACTTCCAACTCTGATATTCTATGATTCTATGTGTAGACAGGGAATTATGATTCCACCGCAGGGCAAGTCAGGAGGAATGGACCAAGCTCTTGTTCAAACCTCCTTTCCTAGATCTGCAAATGGAGACCCTTGGCCAGCAGATCTCCCTGCTTCTGTGTGGAAGGGGGCCTGGCTCAGCCATGTCCATGACACTATCCCATTCCCTGGACACAGGGGGACCCCCATGCAGACTATTTCATGCACCCTGGAGTCTCCATGAGGGAGGTCGTGGGAGTGGGCTGGCAAGCTAGGAGGAGGAGTAGATGGAATGGGCTGAAGGGAGGATGGTCTGGGGGCTAATAACCAGGCCTGGGAGACAGGTGACTTTGGTTTCATTCCTTGCTCTAGCCACGCTTAAATAATTCATGTAACCTCTCTCTCCCTCAGTTTCCCCCACCTGAAAAGCAGAGCTAACTCCTGCACCATGGGAGTTGGGCAGGGAGGGTCAATAATGTTTGTCAAGCACTTTGAAATCCTTGAGGGAAGGAGTGAAGCACAAAGTAAAATAAAACGAATGAGGTTGAGTGCAAAGGAAGTGCAGGGAACGCGGGGCAAGTACATTTCCTTCAAGTGAAATCAGCTTCCCAAGGTTGCTCTCGTGTGAAAATCCTCCTTGAAGAATTCTCCGCTGGAACAAAATGCACCAGAGTGACACATGTGAGGGTGGCAAGGTCAGAGAGAAGAGGGAGGATACAGCCATCGGATGCTTCCTTCCTTAGAAGCCCTCAGCACTGGACATGGCTGGAGACAGGAGATCGGCCTGGCAGGATCATTGGTGTAATCCAGTCTGGCAGTCCCCATGTCCTGTTATCTTGTTTCCTGCG
Organism: Eretmochelys imbricata; assembly: GCF_965152235.1. Taxonomy (NCBI): domain Eukaryota; kingdom Metazoa; phylum Chordata; order Testudines; family Cheloniidae; genus Eretmochelys; species Eretmochelys imbricata. Next base: position 48,142,123 of record NC_135581.1, read on the forward strand.
CTCAGCTCCCCCACCAGCCAAAAAACTCAAGCTCAGCTGCTTTTATTCTCCAGTTCAACTGTTGTAACCCCTCAAAAGGCCTTCTGGGAATGAATCTCTCCAAAGACCCCCCACGCACAAGGGAGGGACTTTTGTGCCGAGGCTGGGCTGAAAAATGAGCCTCTTTATTCACAAAGCAATGGACTCTGCCGGGAAGCCAGTGCATTTCGCTTTCCTGTTAGTGCAGAGACGTGTGTTTGGATTAGAGATTCCCCCACACCACGCGCACGCATGCAGCTTCTTCTACGAGAGGCAGGCCCTGAGGTTAAGGGCAAGGATGCGGGGGCAGGAGGACTGGCTTCTGTTCCCAGTTCTGGCGCTGTGTGAGAGCTAACTGTTGTTATTACTCAGCTGGATCGCCCAGGGAAGCTATAGTCCCATGCTACTGTGTGTTCACTTCTGGGGCACCACAGCGTCACCAAAAGCTCCGTGCGGGTAACAGAGCTCCTACTCTGTGCACGGAGGAGGGTGTAGCAGTGCCACCAACCTGGATGGGCTTTGGGCCAGCTACTGCCTCAGTTTCCCCCTTAGTTCGGGGCCAATCGCTTGCCTACATTCTCTGCCACATGTGGGCTGCTGATCTGATGCACTGACTGCCAGGCCAGACTGTCTTTCCAGGAACAGTTTGATTCTTCAACATAAAACTTAGGTACAGTGGCAGAGACAAAAGCAGTTCCCCTTTGCCCTTGGGGCTTTCCCCCTGCTTCTCAGTGCTGAAAGGAGGACACACCCACCTCTCTATCCCCCTGCTCCCAGGTGACCCACCCAGGGGTGAATCCCCCCCGCCAGGGCACCACTGGCTCAGGGAAGTGCAGTTTGTAGCTTCCTGGGCTGAGAGGAGATGAAGACCGTAGTGGATCAGCATGGAGGGGATGATGAAGTGGGGCTTTGACTTCAGCACTGGATGAATAAAGGGGATGGGGCAGCTGGGCCATGAAGGAGATCAAAGAGCCAGGATATAGCACGAGAAACGGCTGAAGCTGCACCGGGTGAGCAGGGCTGCCAAAGTTCCCCCTCCAGGAGAAAAGCCTCTTTGAGGAAGGCGGGAGTGGGGAAAGACACATAGACTGTTAAACAGCGCAGTGTATTCCCATTGTACATCGTAACCAGGAGCTCTATGGTGGATCAGGGATTGAACCCGGTTCTCACATGTCCCAGCCTGACCTGGGCTGTCATACCCTTAATGGTTTTCAGCTGAGCACCGTGGGGGTGTGGCTTCTCTGAGTGCCTTTGTTTCCCCACCCCATCATCACTAGGCATCAATCTGGCCATGAAGTCTTGCTGGGAGCTCCCTCCAGAAGCCGTCGCTGCCCTTCCAAACATGGTTGGACAGCAGGGATCGGCACTCTGGAGCAAATGTTCAAATGGATGTTTGAGCAGGTGGAAGGTTGTAGAGCATTGAGTTAAACTGCAGAGTCCGGTTTCTGATTATTTCATAGGCCCATTGGAGTTGCTACACCAGACACAGCCATTGGCACAGATAGTCTCAGGGGAAGGCAATATCCCCAGCTGCCTGAAGGCACTTGGTCAGTTGTGCAGTGTTCCTTCCTGACTTTTGTAGTGATCAGCTGATGCCCTGAAGCATGAGACTTGATTACCCCAGCCTAGAATATTCTTTGGATGTGCTGAGATATCTTACTTCAACTGTGACTGGTTTCCAGCAAAACTCGGCCATCCCCACCGCCTTGGTGAGCACCTGCCTGACCACACATAGTCGCGAGGGTGAGTGCGGAGGCGATGAGAGCCCACGGGCCCCAGTTTCACATTCTCACCAGTGGCTTCTGGTTTTCCGCACTGAAAGAAATACTGCTAGGCAACTGTGTGCTGGGGGAGCCAAGGGAACCAGAGCAGCTGAACTTTGCTTTGCGGATTGTTAGCTGGCCAGTTTGGAATTACACTGTTGTTACCCTGTTTGCTTTAGCCGCTCCCTGGGCACAGGTGTGTACTGTACACCGTTACGAGGAAGCAGGAACAGGTGGGGTGAGGGGGAGTTCACGTTCTGAACCTAGGGTGGAACAGTTTAAGTCACTGTGTGAGCCTTTTTCTTCCTTTACCCACCTGTGTGACACGACTTGCTTTGTGAGCATTTGCCCAGTGGGAAGGTTTGCAAAAGCAGCAGAAGAGTGTGTGTGTGTGTGTGTTGCCTTTACTGGACTCTCATTTCTGAGCAGTTTTTGAAACACGTGCAAGCAAGGTTAAGGACTGACACAGCTGGGGCTGCTGCTGGCAGATCAAAGTGCTGGTGTGGCAGTTGGCACTGACAGGACACTGCTGCGAGGAAGCTTGCAGTCTTGGAGTTTGAACTCACATTGCCAGGCCCCCGAGGAGAGGGTCCTCTCCTTTCTGGAGTCTCAGCTGACTGTGGCAGGGCAGAATTTCCACTGCCCAAGCCTGAGACAGCTCTAAAGATAGGCTCCCTGCGGTAACGTTAGCTGCTCATGAGTCTGGAGTCCCAGCTGCCTGGTACGAAGGCTCTGCTGTGAAAAGGATCACCCTTTCTGAATCACTTCCAAGGCCAGCTGATAGGAGGGCACTGCTGGAGATCACCTTTCCTCACAGTCAGTTATGCAGAAATTAATGGGATGGCTCTATTTCTTCCTATCCGCAGTTTCCATGTGGGTAAATTTATGACCTCACAATCTTAGCATCTATGACATCACAGCTAGTTACCGTGGAGAGGTGATGTCAGAAGTCAAAATTCCCCAAGGCCGCATTTGGTTCCAGATAGCTTAATGGCCAATTCCTGTTAGAGCAAAGGAAAAGCAAATCATCTTGCCAGGCGAGAAGAGAGAGCTCTGCTGTGTGCGAGGCGCGCTGAACTCATCTGGCTTTTGACAACAGCTGAAGCCCAGAGAGTTGCTGCAGCTCGCGGCGACACTGCAGCCTGCCGGTGGACAGAGCTGGACCTCTTCCAAGTAACCCAAATGACTGAGCCTTTCCTCTGTTTTTAATGATTTCCTATGATGTCCTGGGGGACTGTTGTGCTCGTGAAAATTGCTCTGTGTGTTGCCTTTGCTCTCATTCCTGGGCAGTTTTTGAAACATGAGCAAGCAAGATTAGGGGCTGACACAGCCTTGGAGGCTGAACTCCTCGATTTATCCATGGACAGGCATGGGGAGCAGCAGCCCTCCCCTTCATCCCCCAGTAATGTGCCTTCGCCCAACCTGGGAAGGGCCTCCTTAAGTAGGGTTAGGGGCTTCCATAGACCACTGGCATCCTTGGTCTCTGCTGAAACTGCCCAGACATGAGTCTCTGGGTGATGGGCACTGATGGCCTTGGGGGGATGCTGGGGAGCAGATGGTTTAGGAACCCGCACTGAGCCCTTCCTGGTGACAGTGGCCTATCTTCCATCACTTGAGCATGTGTGTGTGTGTGAGTGAGAGGAGTGTGTGTGAGAGACAGAGAGAACCTTGTTTGGACTGATTCAGGAGTGACTCCATGGGATTAGTTGGTCAGGCCCAGCAGCACGGCTGGCTCTGGGCAAGACACAGGTCCCTGTCCCAGGAGTTTACAAGCTGCATCTGAATTACAAAGCCCCTTTTGCAACAGCTCACACACTCTGCCTCTGATTTCTGCAGACTCAGGGCAAGGCAGTTGTGTCTCCTGTGAGTGCTGGAAGGTTCTTGTGGGTCGGTTATCAGAGCCAGGGCTCAAGCCAGAGTCAGAACCAAGAATCGAAGCTGAGGGTCAGAGCTGAGGTCAAATACTAAATGCTAGAACCAAGGGTCACAGCATCATAGAAGATTAGGGTTGGAAAAGACCTCAGGAGGTCATCTAGTCCACCCCTCTGCTCAAAGCAGGACCAACACCAACTAAATCATCCCAGCCAGGGCTTTGTCAAGCTTGGTCTTAAAAACCTCTAAAGTTGGAGATTCTACCACCTCCCTAGGTAACCCATTCCAGTGCTTCACCACCCTCCTAGTGAAATAGTGTTTCCTAATATCCAACCTAGACCTCCCACACTGCAACTTGAGACCATTGCTCCTTGTTTTGTCATCTGCCACCACTGAGAACAACCTAGCTCCTCTTTGGAAACCCCCTTCAGGTAGTTGAAGGCTGCTATCAAATCTCCCCTCACTCTTCTATTCTGTAGACTAAACAAGCCCAGTTCCTTCAGCCTCTCCTCGTAAGTCATGTGCACCAGACCCCTGATCATTTTCGTTACCCTTTGCTGGATTCTCTCCAGTTTGTCCACATCCTTTCTGTAGTGGGGGGCCCAAAACTGGATGCAATACTCCAGATGTGGCTGCACCGGTGCCGAATAGAAGGGAATAATCACTTCCCTTGATCTGCTTTCAATGCTCCTACTAATGCAGCCCAATATGCTGTTAGCCTTCTTGGCAACAAGGGCACACTGCTGACTCATATCCAGCTTCTCATCCACTGTAATCCCCAGGTCCTTTTCTGTGGAACTGCTGCTTAGCCAGTCGGTCCCCAGCCTGTAGCAGTGCATGCCAGAATCAGGGTTAGAGGTTGGAGGTGGAGCCAGGAGTGGTCACTGAGACGTGAAGGCTAGGCGTCCGGGGCAGGAGGAGATATCTCCCGGCCTCAGGATATTCCAGCCCCAGTAGAGCGCTCAATTCCCCCCTCCCCCTCCCCCTCCGCCCCAGGACATCTTGTTCTGCAGAGGATCTGAGCCAGAGAGCTACCTAGAGTGTCTGATCTCCTGCCCTCCCTGAGTGCAGGATTCCCTCAGGATGTCCTGGACTTTATCTGTCTGCTCGCAGGCAGCCTCATTCTCCACAGTGCCTGATGCCCTGAGATGTCTCAGATACCCAGAATGTCTGATTTCCACCCCCCCCCCCCCCCCAAGATCCTTCTTCCCTGGAGGTCTCCTTCCACCAGTGTCTGGTTTCCCAGGACTGCTGTGTGCTGCTGAAGGGAGTGTCATGTATGTGCAGGTCTGCCTGGGTGCATGGTAACCGGTGTGTGTGTCTGGGAAGGGGAGTTTGTGTGGGTTGGAGAACGCGCTGCAGGTTTGCTGCCAGTGTTGGTGTCTGCAGTGGCGCATGTAGGAGCTTGTGGCTGTGTTCCTGCTTGCTTACATGCCTAGCCTCTGATGTAATGCTCCTTGCAGCACTCAAGTCTGGAGTGACTTGCACTGTGTGCGATTTCTGTTAGACAAAGAAGAGTTCAAGCTGGCCTGGAGCGTTACACCCTCGGCAAAGAAAAGGCTTAACCCCCTGCTGGCAGTAGCTGGAGGGTTTGAGCTGTGCCCACATCCGCGAGCAGCTGAGCGTTACAGAGCCAGAGCTGGGATGCCTGTAGTTCTGTGCTCAGTGCTGCATGCTGACTCGGGAGACCTCTGTACCGGGTCCAGAACCAGAACCTCCACCCTGGTCTCCAAGAAGAGAAGCTGCATCAGTTCAAATGAAAAAGCTCTGCGCCCCTCCCCCCCCACCCCCACAATCTGCGTTTATTTCAGTTTGGTGCCATCTGTTTCTTCCAGAAATAGCCTTTTTGCAGCATCACTCCTTTCCTGGTATCCGGCTGCCCATCCAGGCAACCCCAGTGGCTGGGATTGACGTTCGCTTTCCCTGATAACTAGGACTGGTTCAAACACCCTGGCTGGACAGTGGATGTTTAAAAAAAAAACAAAACAGAGCAATTTGTATGCATATTTTGTAAGGAGCCAGGTGGAGTTATGGGAGGGGAAGCAGGAATGCTGTTGATCAGGTGCCCTTGGCCATCTGATGGTCCAGACGCTGAGGTTCTCTGGGAGATCAACTCCCTAGGAGAGCCGGACAGTCACTCAGAGGCGGGGAAGTCCTCGGGCATCCCACATTCGGGGGCAGAGAGGAGAGGGGTGGACTATCCCAAGACACATTAGAGAATCCCCTGGGGCATCCAGAACTCTTGGTGAACGGGATGTCCTGGGAAATCAGACACCAGTGAGAGGAGACCTCCAGGGAAGAAGGATCTTAGGGGTGGGGGAGATCAGACATGCTGGTGGGAGTAAAACAATCTGGGTATCTGAGATATCTCAGGGCATCAGGCACTGTGGAGAATGAGGCTGCCTACGAGCTGACAGATAAGGTATGGGATGTCCTGGGGGAATCCTGCACTCAGGGAGGGTAGGAGATCAGACACTCTAGGTAGATCTCTGGTTCAGATGATCTGCAGGACGAGATGCCCCAGGGGGCATCCAGCACTCTGCTGGGGTAGGGAGATGTCCTGGTGGCCTTGCATATCAGGAGGTAAGACATAACGCAGGATCCTGTGTCCTAGGCTGACTGGCTCCCTCCAGGAGCTGGATCTGTCATCCTGGGTTGCAGGAAAATGCTTGGTTTTTATCAACGGGCGAGGAACCCTTCTCAGAGAGGGGCCATTTTCTTTCCCAGTGTTTCCATTGAGCCTCAGAGGGTGTGCTCCCTCTGGAGGTGCGGGGAGCCCTCTCTCCGTCCCGTTTGCTGGCTAATTATCAAGCTCCAGAGGCACAAGGCTTGGCAGTTTGGTGACCTCTCTTTCCCACTCCATCCCCTGTCCCAGACTCAGATGATCTAGCTAACCCCCAGAGAATCCCCTTGCTTTCCAAATGGAGCTTCATGCTGTTCCCAGGCAGGGCGATGGCACCCTCTGGTTGTGTGTGTCAAGGGGGAAGCCAACACATGGAGGAAGGTTGCCAAAGAGAGAGAAGGCAGGTAGGTAATTCTAGGCAGCCCGCCAGCCAGGCCCCACACTGCGTCTGCTCAACAGGATTCTTGCTGGAAACAATCGGCGTGGGGAAGGGGTGTACCGTGTCAGGCAGTGCACTAACAGACACCGGGTGCGTGGGGAGACTTCTCTTCGTTAGCTGGGCCAAGCTGGAGTACTATTCACTTCAGCCACAGAGGCAGCGCACATACTTGTGCAGGGAGCTGTCCGCTACGTAAAGGGACGCTCTGCAATGATGCATGCGACTCTTGGTATAAAACATGACCTGCCTCCGAGCCAGACTCATCCAAGGGCCCATATTTAGTCATCGAGTTTAAGGCCAGAAGGGCCCACGAGATCATCTAGCCTGACCTCCTGTAGATCACAGGCCACGCACCCCACCCAGCACCCACACAACATGGTCAACAACCAAAACTCCATTACAGCTCACGGGAGACTAGACTGTTATGTGCCACAGGCAGAGAATAGGATGGACTCAGGTGTACCGGTGCTTGAGGCACTTGCAATGGCAGGGAAATGATTCAGTGAGATATACCCAGATAATCCTGGCAAGGGACCGACACCCGCATGCTGCAGAGGAGGGTGAAATTCCCCCAAGATCACTGCCAATCTGATGTGGGTGGGAAATTCCTTCCTGACCCCACCTATGGCAATCAGTGAGCCCATGTGCGGCACATATCGTAGGCTGGGGGAGGCTATGTGTCCCCAAACAGCCCAGCTTGGCCTCACCCACGTTGCGCCCAGAAGAAGGCCCCCTGCTGCTTGCCCTTTCCCCTTGGCCCCAGCCCAGGCAGGCTAGCGGCTCCCTTCAGGGAAGAGTGCTGGGGCTGGGGCAAGGGCGATGGCTAGGGTGGCCAGAGCCAGCCTGCGGTCAGGACTTGGGATGACTGGAGTCGCCCAGCGCTGGGGCCGTGCTGCCTACCCAGTGCTCGGGAGCCATGGGGGGCCATGTGCCACCCGCCCAGTGCACTGCGGGGGAGGAGAGGCAGGTGGGCGGAGGTGGTGGTGGTGGCTCTGGGCTCCATTGGGGGAAGAGGGGCGGGACGGGCGGGGCTGGCCAGGGTCTAGCCTCCCCAAGACAGCGGGTCACCTGGAGCCCATGAATGAGCCCCTGAGCATGTGAGCAAGAACCAGCCAGCCAAGCACCCAAGAAAGAGAATGCTCAGTGTCACCTGAGAGCCCTGAGCCTCGCCCTCCCACTCCCCTCATCATCTGGCACAAGCAAAGGTTTGCAAAAAGCTACTATCCTAGTCCCATGGGCTGAGCTAAGATTAGGCTCCCCCACGCTCCTGAGTCACAGTTTACTGCAGGGGTTCTCGAACTGGGGGTCGGGACCCCTCAGGGGGTCGCGAGGTTATTCCATGGGGGGTTGTGAGCTGTCAGCCTCCACCCCAAACCCCGCTTTGCCTCCAGCATTTATAATGGTGTTAAATATATAAAAAAGGGTTTTTAATTTATGAGGGGGGTCGCACACAGAGCCTTGCTAAGTGAAAGGGGTCACTAGTACAAAAGTGTGAGAACTTCTGGTTTAGTGCTCTAGCTGCTAGTCTGGGACGTTGGAGTGGCTAGGTAAGAAGAGTCAGTTGGGGTTGTAAGGAAGTTCTACCCGTGAATTTTGAAACAGTGCTGAATGTGGTTGGTCCTTGGCAACACCTGCAATTAAGCTACGCTCAGTGCCAGTTGCTCTGCACCCGTGTCTCTCATGCCTGGCCCAGCTGAGGGTTGTTTTGTAACACAGCTTTGGATTCTAGAGCACAGCTGTGCAACCAAGAGTGGGGGCTGTGCAAATTCTGCAGCTCTAGATGAACAGAAATGCAGAGGGCCTGGTGGGCGCTTGACAGGGTCCCAAGTAGCCGGTGATGGGTATTTTTAGAGTTGGATGAGCAGTATTAGCAACCTCAGGTATTCAAAACCCAGGAGTCAGGCCCCAATGAATCATGAGCGTGTCTTAAAAATCATAAGAGAACAAAATAATAAATTCTGGGTTGTGTTTGTTTGCGTTCTGGTCTCTGAGTCTTTCCAGAGCCCTTGGTTTACATTTTCCACGTTTTCTTCATGAGAGCTAGAAATGTACTTATTTTTGTAAATGAAAGCTGAGATTCTCCCAATTCTGAAGATTTACGATAATAAAACACCAAAATCTCAAGAGTTGGCACCTGGAGAAGCGTGCAGATGCTGTTTGCTCTGTGTGCAAATTAGAAATGGGCGTCTTTCTAGACAAAGCACATTATAGTTGTAGCCCAAGGTCAGGTGTCTTTGATCTTTTGCTCATTACAAGTGGTTCATTGGCTGAAGCCCCATGGTCTTCAACCCAGCCTTGGGACTGTGTAATCCAGACTCTGATCTATCCCTCTGTGGCATTTCTTGCCCTGTATTTTGTATAGCCATGTTGTAATTGCAAGGTTTTTCTCGTGCGAGTTGTAACGTGGTGGGCATTCCTCGCTGCTTGTGTTACTATTTTGAGGAACGCTGTTTCACTGCGGTTTGGTAAATGTCAGGGTTAGGTCTGACAGCATATGCCGGCCTCCTGTCTGCTTTTCTTTTCTTTTTTTCCAAGGGCATGTTGGTGGCTTTCTGGAGGCTTTGATGTATGTGTGACCAAACGGGCAGCTTCAGATTTTGTGCTGGGGCCAGTTTGCTTAGCCACGTCCTCGCCAGCAGGGGTGGTGGCCAAAGATTTTCCAAAGGGATCAGTGATTTTTGGGTGCGTAGCTGGCGACAGCCTGATTTCAGAAAGTGCTGAGCACCCACTTGCTGGAAATCAGGGATCTCAAGTTGGCTGCTCCAAAATCCCTTAGTCCCATTGAAACATCTTGCCTGTGAATTCATTTGGTGGGGAGTGCTGGGGCAGAGAAGACTTTTGTGAGAATAATCTCCATGAGGTTGAGTGGGTGTATTGTGGAGGATGTCTCGCCTAGAAGAGGCATCCATGTTGCATAGAATCCAGTAATGTTGCGTCCTGGTTTTCTTTTAGGTGTTGTTCTGTGGTGTTGGGAGTAGCATGGAGAATGATTGATTTATCCTTCAGGCCCGCCTGCTTTGCTGAGGTTTTTGTGATTTGTTTTCAAATGCGGACATGGGCTGCTGCAATCTCTGCCCCATCCCCTCTTTGAATGTTGCACTACCGGACACCTGAGACAGTTGCTGTAGGTGTGTCAGTATTCTCAGTGCCCGTGTAGCTGGGGTATCAAAGGAGGCAAAATCTGGAGAGGATGGAAATGTTTTGATGGAAATGTTTTGTTATTACCCAATTTCTTTCTTGTGTGTTCGCAAATAGTTACGGTGCTTTTGACCCCGGTGCTCATCTGAACTTTGATCTTTGTGGCATGCACAGAGGGGATTGATTTCATTGATGTACCTGGAAAGCTGATTTCCTGTATGGGCGTGTGGTCTCTGACATGCAGGTGGGCTGCCTGATAGCATTTTGCTGAGGTTTCAGAAAGCAGTTCCTCTGGGTGCTTTACTGGCCTGCAGAACTTGAAAATGCACATCCAGAGATCAGAGCAAAGAAGTTGGGAGTATTGGGGGTAGGTGCTGGAAAAGGGACGGGAATCTGCAGGTTATTTTCATTTCAAGGAATAAAGGGGGCATCGAAATTGCTACACCAGTTCAAACCAGTGGCCCGTGTAGTCTGATATCTGCCCCAGCAATGACATTTCTTATTTGTGCAACGTGTAGCGCTTAAGGGCCCCAACCAAGATCAGGTCCCGTTGTGCTAGGTGCTGCACAAACACATAGTAATAGACAGTCTGTTCAGCTGAAGAGCTTATGATCTAAGAAGACCAGACAGACACAGGGATGGAGGGTAAAACAAAGGCATAGAGAGGGGAATTGACTTACCCAAAAGCTCAAGCAGGTCAGTGACCGATGTGGGAATAAAACTGACTCCCCCCAGTCTAGTGCTTTACCCTGCCACTCTAAAGATCCTGTGCAATGCTGCAGGGGGAATGTCAGAACCAGCATTCTCCTGGCTCCTATGCTCTGCTCTAACTATTACACTGTGCTGCTTTGCTCCTACTCTGCATGTTCAGGTTAGCCAGGGAACTGGACATCTGGTTTAAATCTCTTTTAATGTGTTCAGCTCGATGGAGGTCGATTTTGTGCTACAGGGCAGTTCATGTTTGGATGAGTTATTATTTCAGTGTAGCGGAAGCCCTCTTTACTTCATGCTGGGCTCAGGATCACAGATTCCTGTGGGTGGGCAATCTCTGACTATAATGGCTACTGTCTTTGGTTTGTTGATTACGAAAACGGAGATTAGGTTGAATCTCTGTTTTAGGTGAAAGACCTCAGCTTGGCCTGCAGGCATTTGGCTTCATGATGAACAGCAGAATGTCATCTGAATAAAGCAAAATTCTCTTCTCTTCTCCCTCTGTATTTGTGCCTTGTATCTGTGAGCTATCGCAGATCAGACGAGGCAGGGGGCTGATTGCTGAGGCAAAGCACAATGAGGATAGAAATCCAGAGCCTCATTTTTGTCTTTTATCCCCGTTGTTTTTTGCATTGGCAAGCAGCTCCTTGGCCAAGTGGATATGCAATAACTCACGTATTCCAGGCATAGATGGAACTGTGTCCCATCTGCAAGATGCCTCTGGCAGCACGGTGCCCCCTTAACTCTGTGCTGGGGCTTTGCTTCTGTACTGACTGCAGGGAGGGTACCGCTGCCACTTCCTGCAGCACTCTTTTCTCTAGAGCGTTCTCATTCAAGCCCTGTCCAGCCCAAGCCTGCTTAGTTTGTTAACTCTGCTGAGCTCCCAAGGTGGGACAGCTGCAAGGTTCCTGTCCAAACCAAACTACATTGTGCAAGACCTTAGAAACCACCTTCAAAACCCAGGCAGTGAAGTAATAAATGAAGCGTTCACTGGTATTCCAACAGAGATGAGTCTGAACCCAAAATCCGAATCCCCTCCACCTCAAATCTGGCTCCTGTTTTTAAAACAGGTTGAGCTAAAACGGGACCTGATCCTTTGTTGGAGTTTGGGTCTGGGTCCAGACCTGAACTTCCATCTCGACATTTTAGGAAGATGCAGATTGGAATATTCATCAACCCTCTGGAAGTGCCTGGAGATGCTGCCTCGAACCATGGCATTTCTCTCCAGGAGGCTGCGAACTTTGTACTATCCAAAGCAAACAACCGGGAGCCCAACTGAGCTCTAATCTGGATTGTGGCACCAACTCATCATGCAGTCAGGGCCGCATTAGCTGGAAAAGATCTGGAAACGCATCCCTACCCCAGCAGGATCTCACTGAGACTCTGCCTTGGAGCTGAGCTGCCCAATGGAGAAAGAAGCTGGGACATGGAGCAGGAAATGGTTTGTGTACAGAGCTCTCCTCCACATCAGACTCAGTGCAGCCCTGCCTCCTTGTCAGTCCAGACAGGCAAATGCCAGTGCCAGTCCATGCTGCACCCACTGCTCCCCTGCCTTTGTTGCTCAGTTCTGAGAGAATAACATGCAAGTTTCTCTTCTTCTTGCCTGAAATTCTGGGAATGTGGCCTCTGACTTCACTGGATCAGATTTTGATCCTCCCTTCCCCCCAACTCAGGAAGTGGAGTGGAAACAGTCCGCAGATGGATGGCTTGAGGAAATCCGTGTCCAAATGCTTCTCAGTCCTTGGGCTATGTTATCTGAGTTGCTGGGATTAAACGAAACCCATGGTAACTGGGGCTGGTAGGCAGGCTTGTGAGGAAACCGATTCTAAGGAATTTAGGAGGGGAAAGATGACTTTGTGGCTACAGCACAGGGCTGGGAGTCAGGAGATCTGAGGCCCAGTTCATCCACTGAAGACAGCTGGGTTACACAGGGGTAAATTTGGCCCGTTGGCTCTATTTTTATCTCCTCCATGGATTTACCCTGTGACGTTTGGCAGTTTCTTACTCGCCGTGCCTCAGTTTCCCCATCTGTGAAATGAGGATAATGATACTGTCGCATAGACAGCAGTCCCCTCCACAACTGCTTAGTCCTGGCCAGGACTCAGGGAGACGCTCTAGAGAGAAATTGGGCAACACAAGGCTGCATTAGTCAGTCTGGGGAACAGAGAGAACAACAGGGTTTGTCTGTGTCCAGCAGCCTCAATAAATAATCCTCTTTATATCCATTACAACCAAGTCCTGTCTCTTCTCTACCTCGAGTGACCCTGCACACACCTCACATGGGGTTTTATGAGTCTTAAATCGTTATTGCTTGTAATGGGCTTTCACATCTTCAGGTGGAAGGTGCCATAACTTAGCACAACTAATTCCTGCTGATTAGCCTGGAGGTCAAATCTAATGTGAGGAACTCGAGACATTTCACATTTCTATTCCGAGTTCACCTGTGGCTTCCTCATGGCGTAGGAGTTTGCAAACCTCTAACCCAGAGGCTAGGAGCTAGGTAAAGGCCCAGAGCACTCCAAAAGCTGTGGGATCACACATGCATTGTTCCTACTAGATTCATGAAGACAGCAAGCTCTGCTGTAGTAGGTCTAGACTGCTGGGCACAGTATTATTATTAATTATTTGTATTGTCGTAGTGCCTAGCAGCCCCAATCCTGGCCCAGAACCCGTTGCGCTAGGTGCTGTACAAAAACAGAACAAAAAGGCAGCCCCTGCTTGCTCCAAAGAGTTTACAGTTTAAAGAATCTAGCTCAGATGGTTCTCCTTGTCTCTTCAAATTTCAGACAGGCGACCACAGCTCGGGTATCCGGATACCAGCGCATGGCGTCTGGGTGACATGAGGCAGATGACAAACGTGCTGTCGTTCAGTAGCTTTCTACATCTGCAGAGCTCAGAGGTTTGCGAAGGTGCTTCCCTTGCCCCCCCCATACGCTTTTTCCTTAACAAAAACAAACAACCCCCCCATCTTTTTCTTTTATATGCATGTGAAATGTGTGCTGGTGCAAAGGGAGTGCAAAGGAGGTCTAAAATGTTCCCAAATCACAATGGTGATACCACTTGGACTTAAGTGACCATGCAATGCGCTGTTCAATGGAGAATTGGGCCCCTGGTTTCTTAAACATCACCATTAATGTTGTTAATCTTTCAGAGGAAACCAGAAACACAGAAGCTCCCATCTGCTCTGGGTGGACATTAATGACCCAGTCATGCCTTTCTTATTGCTGATTTATTTCTTTGCCTTAGACAAGTCCTTTGGGCTCCCATTCAAAGATCAGAGCTCTGCAGGGAGTTGCTAAGTTTCTCAGTCAGGTTTTCTCCTCCCACCAGCTCACTGATTTGTGCAGTGTACTTTTTGCGGACTCCTTTTTGCCATCCCGGGTGCAGCGGCTGCATTTCCCTGGTGCTGTATGTAGGTAGATGGAGGGGATGAAGGTTGCTGTATGAATGCAAATTATTCTGAAGGTTATGGTCTGGATTAGGCATAGGGTGACCATATGTCCCGGTTTTATAGGGACAGTCCCGATATTTGGGGTTTTGGCTTATATAGGCACCAATTACCCCCCCACTCCCTGTTCTGATTTTTCACACTTGCTGTCTGGTCACCCTAATTAGGCAGCAATGGAACAACCCTGCTAAGTTCCAGCATGTGAAATACAAAGGTGTCCCTGTGTGGGACTGAATCCAGCAGGCCTAGTAGATCTACTTTTCTGCATGGCAGCCATGGAAGATTACAGCTCGCTGCTCCTTTAAGAGCCCCCCTCCTTGGCAGGAGTTCAGGGCTGAGCAGTGAACTCCTCCCCTTGCAGCTTGATCCAGGGCGGGTGGGAAGCGCAGCCCCATTCTAGCCTGAGAATGCTGCCCTGCCGTTTCTATGGGGACAGATTCACAGTTAGCTTTGAAGTGGGCCTGAGCACTGAAGCTGGAGTTTCCCTGCCAGTTAAAGGTGCAGTCCCATCACTCCCTGGCTCTGCTGGCAGCCAAGGAATTTGGCCTGGCAAAAAGAAGTCTGCGCTAACCAGCTGCCTGGCTTAAAGCCCCTGGGGACTGGGAGGGCAGCCCTGAGCTTTAGAGCCTGGGATTTGAAAGAGGCTGGCCTAAGGAGCAGTGATAACGTCAGCCTTTTGCAGCTCTTCCTTCCTCCTCTGCTGCGCAGTGGCTCCTTCTGTCGAGGATTCGGAACTGGGGACTTGGGGGCATCATTTCAAGGCTCCACTCCTCTAGATGCAGCTCCACCCCACGATTGCACTTCCAGCCATGTGTAACCTCCCCTCCAACTGTCCTGCTCTGCTGTGGGGTGGAAATTCCACCCCCAAATCCGTGGGGAGCCTCCTGCAATGGATGTCCTGGGTGCCCTGTCCCTCTGATCCCGGTCACTGGGCCAGTGGAGAGTGTCCTATAAGAAGTGTGCATGGGAGATCCTGCACCCGAGTCCTTTCAGGATAACCTTCTCGGACATTTGTGCAGGACGCGTGGGTGGGTGTAAGTTATGCCAAATACAGACCGGTGGCGACCCACTCAGTGCAGTCTCCAGTGGCTGGCTGGCTGTGGACTGACTGCTGCAAAGTGCAGGACACACTCACACACCGAATGAGGCCACCTGCTAATTTTTAAAGTCCACCTGCTTGGCCCAGAATTAAAACACGGAATGATCACAGCGCACGTGCTAGTGTTACTACTCATCCCAAACAGGGTGGCATCAGGACAAGCCTGCAGGTAGAGTAGGGCATGTCAGAGCATCCAGATGTCTTGCCAGTGGAGATGTGGCAGGAGCTGAAGGAATTACCCCAGTGGTATTCAGGAGATGGTCAGCAGGTCCAGGGGAAGTGCTCTGTGAGAAGCAAGGGGTCCTCTAGCCATACCCCGCTGAGCTGTGATCCGATCAGTTCTGCCGAGCTAGGCGCAGCTTGGCTGGGTCAGCAGATGGAGGGCCCTGCTCCAAGGAAAGCCCATGTGCCACAGGGGAGGTGTGGCTGACTGAACAGATGCTAATCTTCTCTCTGAACCAGTTCTGAACCAATGCTCCGACCTGCTGGCAGGGGGCTCTGGAGGTGCTGTCTTTCCAGTGTGAAGTAGCACTGTGGCCTGCTCCTCCATGAGTGTGCCTGTAGAGATCCCAGGCAAGAGGAGGACATTAACCCTGGTGTTCTGTCTAAATCCCAACTTGGTTCCCTTTCTTCTTTTTCTTTAGTGTCTACAGAGGCCTGTTGGGCTGGGGCCCTGTTCTGCCAGGGGCCGTTTCCTCCTTTCTACCTCCCTGCAATCCCCAAGGCAATTCCAATGGCATACAGTGGTCATCCCTCCCTGCCCTCAGATAGGGTGTGGTGCCGTGTGCTATGGCGCACCCCGCAGGGAGACAGTGACCCCTACCCATATCGCTTACCAAGCTCACAGAAGGCATACGGGACTGTTGGGAAGGGTTTTGAGGCCCTTGGGTCAGTGGTGCCAAGGCTGGTTATTAAAGGTTTTGCAGCTAAGGGCCTGGTAGCATTCATCTCGAGAGGCTGATGCTAATGTTGTAACTCCAGGCTAGTGCAGGCGCTTGACAATAATGCGGCAGGTGTATGGCAGTGCCAAGACAGGAGCGTATCTGGCCTCCATGCCTAGACTGGACGTGTAGGCAGGGTTAATGCATGGAGGAGGGCAAGGACTGGCAGACTGCGTCCCCCCCTTCGCCACCTGTTTTCTGGAATCGTCCGGCTTCTTTCAAGTGCATTCGTATTCCACAGGGAGAACAAATACCTTTTATCTGACACCCAGCTTCCTGCTCAGGTTTTGCCTCTGTTTCAAAGGAACAAAAGCCACGCTGCCTCCCCAACCAGCTTGTCTTGCTCAGGTTCGGGTTGTGATCTACCCCTGGGACTGCCTGACAAGGATGCCAGAAGTGGATGCCTATGGAGACTGCATTCCCCTCTCTCCCCAGCAGGAGGTAGTCTCTTCCAAATCAGGAATAGGATCTGCTGGTGGAGCTGTGTCTTGGAATGAAGGAGCATGGAGACTAAATTCCCCTGTCCGCCAGGAGGGGCCAGTCTTTGACACAAGGCAAGGGAGTGGACCCTGTGGTGAGCGCACATGGGTGAATGCCAGGGCTGGCTGAGACTGAGCTCCACTGATGGAGCAGGGTGAGGGTGTGTAATCTGGGACATTGAACTCCTCTGTGAGCAGAGGAAGGGGATGTCGAGCGTTGCGTGATCTCATCAGGGCTCTGTGTCGCCTTGATGCTTGGACCGTGCTGTTGTCCTTTTGCCCGTGGAGTGGCTAGGCAGAGACAGCTGTGGAGTGTCAGCCCTTGGGAATAAACACTCCATTCATTCCACAGCTGACCTGCAGGACCCCGTTTCCCAGAGTGCCCCCTCTCACAGAACACAGTCCCAACTGTTCCTTCCCCACACCATGTGCCTCAACCTTTCTCACTCCATCCCTTTGTAAGTAGCCTTAGAAATACAGAAGCCCCATTAGTTCCCTGCCACATGGGGTTATCTTTAATGGGCAGCTGCTTGGCTCCATCAAGAGGATGGGGATCTGTGATCCTTGCTCACATTCATGGATCTCAGCTGATGTCCCAGCTGGCAATGCCAGAGCACTGTGGAGGGGAAGCCCACACTGCTGGAATCCCAACTGGCAATGCTAGGGCCTGCTGGGAGGAAGCGCATGCTGCATGCTGTCATTTCTAGAGCGCTGCTCCGTGGGTGCTCACAATGCTGATGTCCTTTTGGGGGGCGAGACTCGTCTAGTCAGTGTTTTGTTGCGACATCACGGGGCCCGCTGAGTTTAGAATGACCGGAGATCTGTGTGGGTAGGGATGTACATAGGCATGTGCCCGCGTGAGCACGCTGTGTAAGTGCTAAGCATTAGTATTGCACGTGTCTACAGAATTCCCATGCGTGTTTCTTCAGGTTGTGTTATTGTTAACTTCTGTGTTAATGAAGCCAACCCCCGGAGAGAGGGCCACAGTTTGTGAGCTGCGTCTGATCACAGCTTGGGAACGGCGCTTCCCTCTCAGCAGGGCCCACTGGACTTCCTCCCTGATGTATGCCACCCAGATTGTCTCCTCGCCCCTGCTTTTCTCTTGTCCTGGCCATGTGCTTAGTGTGGAGGAGTCCTGTCATGCAGGAGGTAGGACACCGGCTTAGCCCTCCGCCACAACACAGCAGTAACTGGGCAACCCATCAGAGAAAGGGCAAGCAGTAAGAAGAAAGGGATCCAAGGGATCCCCCCAGCTCCTGTGTTGGGTTCTGGGGCTTGTCTTCCCTGCAGGGTTAGTTATCCATGCTTGTGTCTGCTCTGGAGCTAGTCTCGCTCGAGGAAGAGCGGCCATACTGCACAACAACCCTGCAGCCGCCCAGCTCCGGATGTTTGACAGTAGCTGAGCACCTGGCCTCCCTATGTAAATGACACCTCTAAGGTGGGATAAGATCAGCCATGCTGGAAAAATACTGGAAGACTCACCCTGGTGAGAGACACTGTAGCAAGGGCATCAGCGTGCATGTGCTGCTAGGAGTGCAGATTTGGCCGTGCAGGGACATGCGCTGAGCTAAATTCTGCCCTCAGATTCACTGGCGTAAATCCAGAGTAACCCGAGTGAAGACAATGGCCTTGTCCTGGATTTACATCGCACTGTAATTGGCAGCAGAATCTGGCCCGGTATATGGTTGGGCTCAGGTTACAGTAGATCTGATGTGTCCTGTGGCTCGATTTTTCCTTCGACAGGGAAGTCTCCAGATGACCATGTGCTTTAAAAATAATTTGTTTATTTCAATGTTCATTACAAAATTGATCACTTTATTATAAATTATCCAATCCACTGCTGTGAAGCAAAATGTATAGAAAGGAAAATATAAAACCAAACACTTTAAGATAGCTTTAAACACCGTTGCTGCTATTTGAACTATTCACGTCTCGTCCCACCCAAAGGCTCCGTCTCTGACTCAGTGATTCCTTTGTTATTAGACAGGTGAGGTACAAAATTCCAATCTGGGGCTAATGTGGGAGTAGGGGGAGAATTTGCATCGCTTTTATTATGTGAACGTGAGCAGGACGAGGAAGCCTTCTGACGCTAGCTGTGACATTGCTGGAATAGTAATACCTAGCTCTTTTCATCAGTAGATTTCAAAGCACTTTACAAAAGAGGTAAGCACCAATATTGTAATTTTTACAGATGGGGAAACTGAGGCACAGATTGGGGAAGTGAGTTGCCCAAGGTCACCCAGCAAGACAATGGCCAAGCCAGAAATAGAAGCCAGGTCTCCCGAGTCCCAGTCCAGTGCCCTCTTCGCTAGGCCATACTGCTTCCCTACAGCAGAAGGCCTTTGCAGGTCAGGGCTGATGTGTTTTGGCAGAGCTGTGTGGAGTCCTGATAATGGCCTAATGTGCTGATAAAAATCTAGATGGGGAAGTGTAGGCAGAGCTGTGTGGAGGTCTAGGAGTGTCTCCTATTGGGATGGGAGTGTATTGGCAGAGATGCACCTGGAGTCGGACTGGAATGGCAGGGTTGCTGCAGGACAGAAATGAGATGCATTGGCAAAACTGCACGCAGACCTGGCCAGAACTGGAACAACAAAGATATTTGTACTGGCAGAGCTGTGTGTGAGAAGCCTGCGCTACCCTGCTCCAGTCAGTGCTGTCAGTCTTACTTTCTTGAGTGCTAAGTTTTTAGTGTCATGCAGGGAGCATGCATCGTTGCTGCAAATGAGGAGGAAGAGAACTTGAAATGAGTCTTTGCCTCCCTCTTCCTCCCGCTAGAATGAAACCTAGCCCTCAACTCCATTGCAGTTTGTTACAGCCCTTCATGTCCTATGGCACAAGGGCAGTCTCAGAGACAAGGTATTGGTTATTATAGAAACCCCGAGGCCAGATTTTCGGAAGGGTGCATGCTACACTGCGCATGCATTTCTAAGCATGCAAATACCAGTGTATGCATGCTCTGATTCGCCTCTGCACAAGGGTAGCTGTGCACACAAAACAGGGTTTACACACACACACACACACACACACACTGGAGTTTAGGATATCAAGAGTCCGACGTGCAATTTAGCACCCACAGTTCTAAAAATTCGGACCCCTACATACACAGTAAACTTCAGCATCAGCAAAATAAACGTCTCATTTTTGCGTTGACACTAGATATAATATAACAGAACATCACAGGGGTCCCAGGACCAAACAGTTGTTTTGGAAGGAACAATAAAAGTACATTTAAATTAAGGCCAAGTTCTACTGTGAGTTAGAATGGTGTACATTGGCTTTAGTGGAGTTACACCAGTTTTACACCAATCTCAATGAGAGATGAGATTCTCAGCTGTAGCATTACAAAGGACTATTATTGGGTCAGAGCCTGAGCTCATAACTTAGTTTTTCCTCTGTCTTTACTCAGGTTAATTTCCACTGATGTCAATGGGAATTCTACCTGCGTAGAAACTGAGGAAGACCCAGGATTTGACCCATTCTTTCCAAATGTTGTTCTAGAACTAGCAGGGCTGAGAATAGGTCTGGAGGGCATCCCCCCTGGAGAGTATCAGAATGTTTGTTTAGAACAATATGATCATATGATCCACTTGGAAAAGGCACTTTGTTGTGGGTACTTCTGCTGGAGTGTCCTTATAACAGATCTAATTCTTCTCTCATATGTATCTCCTTTGACTTCTGTGGGGTTACTCCTGATTTACACTGACATAAGGGAGAGCAGAATCAGGTCCGATATAGCACAGGATCAGATCCTCAGCTGGTGAAAATCAGTGGAGCTCTGCTGACTTACATCAGCTGAGGATTGGGCTCCATACGTTTGTTATCTGTTTCGTAAAATATATTCCACACACCAACAGATGTCCCAGATAGTGGCATCCTGATAGACCCTAATCACTGCAAACATGCTCCAGTTTTGTAATCTGTGACATTCCTTCCACCTGTTGTGCAATATGGTAAATGACTGTTCAATCCATCTGATGCAACACATGACAAATATTCAAAGAAAAAGAGATTGCTTTTCCGAATGGGTGGGGACCGTTTAAATTCCGTTGGCTTCGGCAGTGGAGATTTTCTGACCCTACGGGCCAGTGCCTCAGCCCGCCTAGCCCTGGGGAATTTGGAGGGCTCTGTGTCCACCCTGACTGAGTGCAAATTGCTCTTAATCTTGCCTTGTGTGCCAGAGAAACACCCTGGCAGAGAGCTCACGTCCCAGCCTCACTGAAATGATTAAGTGCAGACACTCCCGTGCATGGGCTGAGCGAGATGGGCCAGCCAGGACCTACCTGTCCTACGATTTATTGGTATCTGTAACTCCTTCCCAGAGCAGATGAGCTATTGAGGTTGTCAAATATCTGCCTGGAAAGGATTCACTGGGGGCGCACTGTATTCCCACAACCTTTCCTTGTCCATTACTCTGCACAGTTAATTCACCCACAGGAGTTATCTGGCTTTCAGCCATCCATTCCCTCCCCCCTCCCATCCCACTCAAACAACTGGGAGACCTGGGATGTCAGGATATTTATTCTTCAGGGAGATTCCCTGCTGTCATACCATTGAGACTCTGGAACCATCTGGGAGGCCCAGCATCCCCAAGAGTCCTCTTGTGTCAATGGGATTGCCTCCTATTTGTCAGGGAGGAGGAGGAGGAGGAAGAGGCAGGATGACTTCATAACAATCCAGGAGGCCGATGAGCTCTGCTTGGAGACAGTCTTGCCTTTTAGCCTCTTGGCCCAGCGTTCAGACCCAGTACTGGTTATTTTTTAAGGCGGGGTTGGATGTCCTGCAGTACTGAAGTAGCTCGGGGTCCTGCTGCCCTCCCGGCCCTTTGCCCGTAGGCCCTGATCCTTTGGCCTCCAGAGCGTTCACAGTCGTTAAAGGAATGGCTTGGTTCGGGTCAGTCTTGCGGAAGGTTTCCTGGTCGACCACTGCCCCGTTCTTGGGTTTGGAAGTTGTCCCCTGGACGTTGTGCTTCCCAGTCTTGTTGCGTTTGTGGAGATAAAAGAGCAGGGGAAGGATTAATCCCAGGAGGAGGATGATCAGGCAGATTGGGATGATCACGCTGAACATGTTGGCTTCGATGAAGCCGAGGAATGTGCCCCCCTCCAAGGGAGAGGGGCTTGTGGTGGCTTCGTGGCCCCGCCAGGCTGTTGGAAGCGTGTCGTGCTTGCTGGTGTTGTGGCTCAGCTGGTCGGAGCCCTGGGGCTGGGTGGCCAGTGTTTGTGAGGAGGGGCTCACCTCTTGGGGCGTTCGCCTGTCACTCATCTCCGGGAGGTGGGGGGCTCTGAGCAACGGGGTTCCATATGGCGTGGAGGAGTTGTATGGCTCTGTGGTATACCCCAGAAATTCCAGGGCGGGTGGCACCCCATCAGCTGCCAGCTTGAACAGAAAGCTGTCATTCAACAAGCGGTGGCCAGCATCTTCCATTTCCAGCACTTCCAGCCCGACCAGCCCCTGCTCGAGGTCGTGCTGAGTGAAGGTGTCAATGGGTGCATGCTGACTCTCTTTATCTCCTGAGACTTTCACAAAATGGCTGCCCTTCGGGGCTCTGAGGATTGTAAAAGCTGGGATGCTCTTTGTCTTGTTGGCCAGCTCACTGGCATCAAGGACACTGGTGTCCAAAAGGGCGGTGGTTCCCCTCGGCCACTGAATCCCCTGCCGTGTCCTGACCAAGGCCTTGACTGTCACATTCACTCCCCCTGATGTGTTTGCTCCTTTGGACATTGAGAGGAACTGGAATTCGTCCCTGGTGGAGGTGAAATCTGTGAAAGTAAAAGTCACTTCACCATTGTCCACTTGCTTCTGGGAAAAGCTTCTTGCTGGGCTTTGATTGACCCTCAACTGGCCAAATTTTGGATCCCTGGTGATTGTGTAATGGACCTCTTGTTTCCCTGGGTGTGATGCTCCCAGGAGGTGCTCTCGAGACAGCGATGCAATGTTTAGGCCCTGGGGTATCTCCAGGGGTATCTGGCTCATCACTGTGGTCACTTCAGGCAGAACCTCAATCTCCAGAGAAGTGAAGATGGGTGGATTATGCCCATCGGAGATGCTGAACTCTAAGGACCCAGGAGAACCACTCCCATTGGTGATGAACATTAGGTGCCCGGCATTGATATCTGCTTGGGTAAACTGCTCAATAGGCACCTGTTTGTTGTGTGTGTTGGCCAGGAAGCCATTGGATGGCCCCTTGAGGATTCTGTATTCAACCTCTTCAGGGGAACTGTCAGGATCTACTACATCCAAGTGATCCTGGGAGAGCACCGCCAAGGAGCCTTGGAGAACCTGCAGAGCACGGCCTTGCTTTGCGAGGCGAGGTGGTTTCTCTTTGATCTCGCTCACTGTTATGTTGAATGCTTCAGAAACGACCAAGCCCCCCCCTTCCTGTGGAGGCCAAGTAGACTCCATAGCCCGAGGCTGTAGCGAAGCCTTAAATCTGAAATTATCTTCCTGGGTCCCAGACCCATGGTGAACGTATTCCAGGTTACCCATGACCAGATCGGACTGCAGGAAGTAGGGATGCTCTTCGCTGATGGGTACGTCCACAACAGAAAGGTGCCCATGGATGGGCAGCTCCGTAACTAGGAACACTACGTCATAGGATGCCCGCTTGGACTCTGGAACTTTGGTCAACAGGTTGGAAGCATCCAGCACTGAGGTGTCAATTTGCGCTCTTTGAGCTTCCAGGATCCTGAGGCCTGGAAGAAGAGAGAACACAGTCCTGTGATTGTCTTGACGACAACAGCACTCAGTCAGGAGGAACCAGAAAGGGTGAAGTGATGCAGAGGGGAGTAAGGGCTAGGACAGAGAGACGGTGGAGCTAAAACAGAGCATGCTATGGAGGAGAGCTCAAGGAAGAGAGGTATAAAGGAAAGCTGGAGGCAGGGGAAGGAGAACAAATGCAGTGTATCACAATGGTTCTGCAGGAGGAAAGGAAAGGAATTGAGGAAGGTTGAGAGCTACAGAAGGAAGAGGGAAGCCACAGGAAGGGAAGGGCGGAGAGAAGAGAAGTATGAGAGTCCTTGCTGCAGAGGGGCCACGATTCAGGAAAGCATTCAAGCACTTGTTCAGCTCCCATTATGCTGAGGTGCTGTCCGGCATGGGGTTGCCTTCCTGAACTGAGATCTCAGTGTGGAGATTCTGAATGGCTGTTCCTAAGACTCCTCGGTAATACAGAGAGAGAGAGAGAGAGAGACAGAGAGAGAGAGAAGCTAGCAAAGTTCAGTAAAGCTCTTGTGTCCCTTGCTTCCTGGATTACATTGTCTGCACCCTCCTCCCCTTGGCCACAGCCTGTTCATGGGAGCCAGCACAGCTTTGTTCCCAACAGCCCCATGGCTCTCTTACCTTGGTTTCTCCACAGCTTCGTTGAGGGTTGGGGACAGCTTGCCTCAAACGAGACCAGCACTCTGAGGATGTATGAATCGGTTACTGTGGGCGGGGAGGTGACTCGGAAGTGAAAAGCATCCTGCGTAAGCCAGAATGGGTGCTGAGGCATGTCGTGCTGGTAAAAAATTATTCCACTATCCACCTGGTTTGAAACAAAAAGCAAACGAGCAAAGAACCTTTTAATCGTAGCAAAATAAAACAAGAAATAATACCCAATACCATTTCCTGGACAGGATCCTGCAGCCAGCCAGCATGCAGAACTGCCGTTGAATTCAGCAAGAGATCTGCCCATCTGTTTTGTTTATAGATCTCCTATCATTGCGGTATCATTATCAGTTTTGTACAGGTGGGGAAACTGAGGCACAGCGACTGCTTGGGTCGTATGGTGAGTTGATGGGAGAGTAGGGAGTAGGAGCCAGAATTCCTGATGCCTAGCTCTCTGCTCTAACCACTGGGTCATGCTGCCTCCCAGTGCCCCTCTCGGTGTCCAACACAGAAGAATGGGAGAATCAAGCCCTCTGTTATGCTGAAAGGTGCTAGTGGCTGCCACTGGGGGGGGGGGGAGGGTTCAGATCCTAAAGCCAATGGGGTGCCAAGCACCCTCTTTGGGGTGTAACAGAGGGAGCAATAAAAGCTTTTTTATTTAATAAAAGCAGCTACAGATGATGGCAGGTCAGAGCTAAGCTGTGGGCACTGAGGGCTTTCCCTGGTGCAAGTTCAGGAGTTAAGCTATTGGTTGCAAGCAGTGTGTGCTGGAGGCAGAAAGCCAGGAAAATGAGATGTGTGTGTGACCCACAGAGGAACAGGGCTTCTTGGGCACAGAGCTTGCTGGAAGAGCAGACGTGGGATTTCTGAGCCAGGAAACTGCCTGCTCTTTGTTTCTTTATGCTCACAGAAAAAGATCTGTGTGCACATAGTAAATACACAAGTTTACATCTAGAATATAACTGACTTGTACTGTTGATTTCTTGTCCTAATGGAAACAACACTGCAAGACCCCGAATTTTGGCTACCCGTTCAGGCCACAGGTGCAACACTTCAGTTTCTGTAATGGGCACAAGCAGTGCTGAAGGGGCCCTCAGTCTGCATTGGGCTGAGAATGGAGGGATGTGGGCAGGAGCAGAGCAGAAGGGCAAAGGAGTGGAGCCAACACTGAGATAGGAGTAGCTTAAAACAATGATTAGTAGTGGTTCTGAGAATTGGTCTAGTGAGTAAGTTACTAGACTGGGTATTGGGAGACTCTAGGTTCCATTCCTGACTCTGCCACAGACATGCTGGGTGATCTTGGGCATGTCACCTCCCCTCTCGCTGTTTGTCTGTCTTGTTTATTTAGATTGTAAGTGCTTTAGGGCTGGGAGCGTCTCTCACAATGTCTGTACAGTGCCTAACGTCATGGGACTGGGATCTCAGGTGGTATGTATAATAATGATGTTGTCAGGAGATGCTGAAAGACAAGACTGATTCTTCTCCCAGCCCCTTACTTGGTGGGCTGAGAATGACTACTATGGAGGGATATGGGAAGCACAGAACTGGAGAGATCTTCATTCTGAAGTGGGCTGAGAATAGCTCATGTGGGAAGATATGGGAAACCCATTCATAGCTTTACTAGCAAAAGAAACAGTGACTTGAAAGCTGTAGCTGTTTAAAGCAGGGCTAAATTAGTGTGAGAAGCCTCCCTTAAATGCAATTCTCCAGAACTCAGCAGGCAGAATTGCACATGCAAAAAAATATGCCTAGTTTGTATGTGCAGTCACCTGGATTTTTTTGCCTAAATCAGCTAACTGTGGGTACAAATGGTCAATTACACAATCCTGATTTGCATGTGCAGCCATGATCAATGTGTGCACAATTTAGATGTGCAGTTGTACTTGTGTGTGTGCCTGGTTACTTGTGCTTGATTTGGATGGCAGGCCCTTGCTGGTTTGCACTGTAAAAGTCATTAACCCTCTGCCCTCTCTTTAATCTAGATGTTTCCACGTCTGCACCTCCCTCACTCTGTTGAAGGCAGTAGATTTCTGGAGGGGGAGAGACCCCTAATTTGAAACCCCAACAGAGGTGACCCAGTTTGAACATCCGCCTGTTCACATGTTGCTGGGGACACTGGGGCCATCGTCTGCCACAGCCTTTCTGGAGTGTGATGTCAAGGGAGCCATGGCAACTGCATGCGTTGCTGTGGTAACCCGGTGAATATTTCATTGGCTGGTGATGGCAGAAGAGTTCAGAGCCTATCTGATGGGATAGTGTTTACAGCCCTGCTGCTTGCTGGGACTATCTAATGGGGTGGGGATTGAAAAGAGGATGAGAAACGAAAAACAAAATGTGGTTTGAGTTCTGTGCTGGGGATCTCGGGGGGAGTCTGAATCAGAGCAGCGCTGGGTGAGAGGAGCAGCATTCTCCTGCGTATTTGCTCTTTCTTCTGTTCTGACAGATGTGGTTGGGTGCTGAGCCCTCAGAGAACAGAACAGAATAGTAGCAGTACTCTGTGCTTGTATAGCACGTTTCATCCAAGAATCTCAAAGCACATTACAAGGTGGGTGACTATCACTGTCCCAATATTACCAAAGGGCACAGAGGGGTGAAGTGAACTGCTGAACAACTTAGTGGCATTGCTGAGAACAGATCCCAACTTCCTGCTTTAATCACTAGACCATGCTGTCTCAGTGGGCAAACTGAAATCAAATCATGCCTACCAAAGTTTAGAAGCTACCCAGGAATGCTGCAACCTTCATGGAAAGTTCCTAGAGAGAACAATCAGGCCACAATTCGATAGAATGTCCAGGCCAGCCTTTTGAATTTGTGTAGCCGGAGTAAAATTCTCTCTTACGTTCAAAAGGGTGTGAGAGTCATTTGTGTAGAATCCTATTAGTGCATTTACTGTAGCATTTTTGTAAGACTTTTCCGTAAGAGAGGGGTGTGTGTTGAGTTAGAATGGTGGTGGTAGAAAAAGAGAGAGAAAAGAAGGAAAAGAAAGGCAGAGGAGAAAGATGAGAGAAGAGGCGAAAGAGATCAACAACCTGCAAACTGCAATGTAATATATAATCTGAGAAATGTACTGGGTCCCATGTGTCCCTCCATGGAAGGAAAGGCAGCAGGTGAGTGTACTCAGTCTAAGCTTGCCTGATCTTACAGCCTGCTCTGCAAAATAATGTAGTAGCAAACCAGGGAGTGCTGCTGCCAGGAGGAGTGGGAAGAGCTGAATTCTGAATTGGTTGCTTGCTATTAAAGGCAGGGCTCCAGAGTTCCAAGATTCCCATGGCAGACCTGAGGGGGTTTCAGGCCCCAGGTTACAGTGGAAGCTGCCAGGACCAAGATTTGTGCTGAAACGGGTAGAGTGTGGCACCCGGTGGAGAGAGACAATGACGTCTTTTTTTGGTTTGGGATTTGGGAGGAAGGCCTCACTTTTGGCCAAGGAAGGCTAGCTGCTCAGCTGATACTGTTCCGTTGACTTTGATGGTGCTGTGCTGCTCTACCGCTGCCATGGATCGGGCCCTCATGTTTCATCCAGGAATGAGCAGTGAATTCAGAGCTGGTGCAACATGCCAGTTTGACAAGGCTGGAGGCACATGTCCTCTGTCTACTTCCAAACACAGGGGCAGGCTTCCAGAACAGAGCCTGATAATCCTCCTTAACGCCAGATTTTAAGACCTTCTGTAGGGCCGAAAAAGCCAGTTGTCTCAATGGCCTCTTCTCTGAGGCCGCCAGCAAAGACATTGGTTGTGCTGATACTTCTCCCATGCACTGGGAACTGGTCTGAGAGACCACTGACTCACGTCGCAGAGACCACCAAACAGCACAGGGCACATGCAACAGTGTTTGGTCATGATCAGCTCTGGCTGGATTTGCCCTGGTGACAAGGAGGTAAATGGCTCTGCTGCCTTGAGCCATCCGGTCTCCTTGCATATATTTCAGCTGTGACTAAAGAAGACTGCATTGTGCTGTAGAATCCAGTTGTGTTAGTCAGGCTGGGAGCTAGAGGGTTTGCGAGAACTATAGGGTTTGTGCAGGTGCAGCACAGTGGCATAGCTAGGAAGGGAAATTTGTGTGGGCTGCAATTTATGCTGGACAGGCAGTGAGCAAGGTCTGCCATCGGAGCAGATCATTGATATTGCTCATGAAGAACTTTACTTACGCTTGGCATTTCAGCCATGCTCAGATTTGAGCCGGCCTGGCTGCTAATAGGGTGGACCACACCCCACCCCGGCCCACATGTGGCAAAGCCTCTGGTGCAGTAGCCTCAATAATGAATCAAGGCACCTAAATCTTGTCTCTTCTTTAACCCGAGGGACATGACAATGGGGAGGCAGGAGTACTTACCTCAGCCTGGGTGAAGTTCTCTAGTGGCCCACTGGCACTGCCCAGATGGTAATTCACCAGCCTGCCCAGTTGTGGGTGCTCCTCTATGCTGTAAAATAAGGGGCGGGAATCTGCTTTGCTGTTGGTTACTGCTTTCAAATTCTGGCTTGTGATTGGCTGAAGGGTCCCTTTAAAACAAATAGTATACAGTGCATTTATTCACAGCACCAATCAGTGCTCCCGCCCTCCCCCCTTTATAGAAGGATGTATCTTACAGGCTAAGATGTCTCTAACTGCATGGGTACCTGGCATAATCACACAGATCAGAGTGCATTAGCTCCTTTACCATCTCTTTCATTCATATCCTTACACCCATAAATTCAAGTCCCATCCCAGAATTTGGACTAATCCCCTGGACAGAAAAAGGGCAGGTAGGGCATTGATACGCATCCGTTGGATATCATCAGATACTTGTCCCTGCATCAGTGACATCAGTGGGAGTTTTCAAGTGGATTTCAGTGCTAGACATAAATATTTATACACACAAA
This sequence comes from Eretmochelys imbricata, assembly GCF_965152235.1. Classification (NCBI taxonomy): domain Eukaryota; kingdom Metazoa; phylum Chordata; order Testudines; family Cheloniidae; genus Eretmochelys; species Eretmochelys imbricata. Next base: position 48,170,872 of record NC_135581.1, read on the forward strand.
TATATTTTAAGCTAACCAACCACAGCCTTTAAGGGCCAGCTTTACTGCCCATTTAAGCGCACACAAAATGTCTGCGTGATTTGCCTCCACACCTGCCATGATTCCAAGCATGGATCGGTTATTTACATGAGCAAATGATCATAAATGCCCCATCTGCACAAAGAATGATCCTGATTTGTGCAGGCCGTGCAATCTGGGGAACTGCGTGCAAATGGGCAGCTTGGGTTATACTGCTGCCTGTGCATTTTTCTGAAAATCTGAGTTCTTACATCTCAGGGGGCAACAGAAATTCCTCTTACCATGTCCCCCTCTCTCTGTGCTGCTAGGCTGGAAAGTGTCACTTGAGTGTTAGGTAAATGCCACAGTAGGAGGTGAAATGCCATCTGTGCTCTCAGGAAGGGAGCGGAGTCACAAATCAGGCCAAGGGCTCTTTCTTGTGCCAGATCACGCACCCCATCGCCTCCCACTGCAGCATGCCTAATTGTCTGCATGGAAGAACAGCCGTGCACTGGATCCTCTGGGGGAGGGCTGCTGGCAGTACCGACATAGTAGAAGCCAGTCAGGACAAAGGCCCAACACGTAGCTTTCAAAGCATCTACCTTCTCCTGCATTGTCTTTCATTCTTCCTCCATCACCGCCCATAAGCTGTTACCATCAGCCCTCCCTCCTTTCAGCCTGACACACCTTACTCCCACTCATGTTTCTTTTAACACAGTCTTCCACTGATTTTTCTTCTCTCCTTCTATAAACCAACCTAGCCCAATAGCCACTGGAGCTGTTGGATGCTGCTAATTCGATGACTTCTCAAGGCTCTTGCTGACCCAGCTCCCCTCCTTTCAGCAGCCCCAGCTGGAGTCACCCCTCTTTCCTCTGTGGGCGACTCACCTGGACACACAGTGAGATCCTGTTTGTTTTCCAAGGTGATGACCAACTTCTTCTGGGCGCTCACAGTGAAGAAATGCCTGGGGGAGATGTTCTCGCCATCAGATAGATTGAAGGAGAAGCCACCATCAAGGGGTCCTGCAGAAAGCACGTCAGTGGGACAGGGATCAGTCAGCAGGATCCAGGGGCATGACAGTGACAACCCCACAGGAGGAGGGCAGAGGGTGAGAGACACTGGTGGAGCAGCGTAGCAAAGCTTGTGAAGGAATGAACATGGAGACTAAATTCCTCACTAGCCAATGTTGGGGTGCACTAGTGACTTGGGAAGCCTTGTGCAGGGCTGAATGAGCAGGAAAACTGAATTCCCCCAGCTCAGCACTGGGGTGGGGTCCACTGGTGACTTGTGTGTTTGTGTATTGGGTGTGCGCGCGTGTGTGTGGGAAACTAGCCCAGCTCAGGAATGAGTAAGCATGGAAGCTGAATTTCCTCGGCTCACACCAGGTCAGGGCTGGGCTCTATTGTAGAGTCCCCTTGTGTCACTACGCTGTCCATGATTGCCAAATTATGGTCCATGGTGCCCTTCCTGGTGGTCATCAGAATAAAACAAGAGGACAACCAAGAAGTGGGGGGTTCGGGGATCATGTGGGGAGGCGGCTGCCCCAGCGGTCTATCTTATGAAGTGACAGGAAGACTGAGCCCTTGCCGTAGGTGCCAGGCTGTCGGACACAGTGCCCGAGCTCAGTACATCACAACACAGGTTAATTGTGTGGGAGGGCCAGGCGCTGGGTGAGTTACACATCAGAGGAAAGCCAACTTCAAGTTGAACGAACTTGCAGGACTGTTGTAAATCTGGAGTAATGGCATTGAAGCTGAGGAGGTTACTTTGCATTTATACTGGAGCTAGTGAGAGCAGGATTTCCCTGGGAGATGGCAGTCTCCTCTTGTCCAGGACAGGGGGTTCTTTACAGCTGTGGGCTGTATCCTAGAGTTTCTGGGCTGGGCAGTGCCACGTTGGGGTATTTGACTGGCCACAGTTAGTTTTCCTTAACACACAGCTCTCCCTGCATTGATCCACAACAGGCCCCCCAGCACCTTGGCCTCCAGGCCCGGGAATGTCCTGCTTACACCTGTCCATTACCTACCTTCATGCACAAACTGAACAAGCCCACTATTTATCTGAGCCTGAGTGAACTGCAGGATCCCGTTGCTAGGAGACGACCTCAGCACAACCTTCCCATTGGCCGGGGGCCTGATGGAATAAACCACTTCCTCCGGAGGGGAGTCCTCATCCTCACTTCTTAGGATATCGGGAGTGATCTCTGTGGTGGTACCTTCCTGCATCTGGGGGAAAATGCTGAGCAATCAGCCAAGCGTGAACTTGACATAGTTTCCCAAAGGGGTGGAGAGATTCCACCAGTGCCTTCGGAGAGCTAATTTCATAGCCAGCTGGGGGCCCAAACCAAATCTCCTCCCATCCCCCCTGCCACAGCCTCACTGACAGCAGCTGGACTACTTACAGGAGTGTACACAGAGAGGGAGGATATGCAGATAATCTGGTGGTTTCACAGGCACCATGCCACTCTGTGACTGGACCCCAGCTGTTTGGAACTGATGTTTCATGGCACAAGCTGGGAAGTCAGGTGCTCACAGACATAAAGCCAATTGTATTACCAGGGCAGCATCGTTTCTTGGTTAGAACAGGAGAGTGGAGGGCAGGAATCTGGGGTTCTATTGCCGACTCTGCCACTAACTCACCATACTTCCTTGGTCAAGTCACATCACCTCTCTGAGCCTCAGTTTCCCCTTCTGTGAAGTGGGGCTAATGATACTGACTCACCTCACTGGGTGCATGTGTGGCTTAATGAATCTCCATAGAGGGGTTGGAGGCTGGTGAGTGAGAATTCATTCTCTCCACCAACGTCCTCTGGCCCACACTTTTAATAGGCTTTGTGTCTTGGGATCTCACGCAGACTTCACCACGGCACTTTCAACTGGGTCACTGGTTTTGAGCTCTCTCCACTTAACCCCACTCGGCCAGTTCTTCTTTCCATATTATTGTCTCATTTAGCTTGTGCTACAGTCTCTAACTGAAAAGCTTCCAATCCTATCACCCTTATCTAATGAAGCCTTAAACTGCGCCAGCAAACTCTTGTGGAATGAAAAGTATGTAAACTAGCTATGCATCATGTAAAGCCATGGCGGCAAGTTGTAACTGTCTGGGAGCAACCTTCCTCAGGGTGATGAGCTATTACTATTATTCAGATTACACTAGCATCCAGAAGCCTCATCTAAGATGAGGGACCTGTTGTGTTAGGTGCTGTGCAGACAGTCTCTGCCCCAAAGAGCTTTCACTCTACGAGACAGACAAAGTATGTGTGGGGGGAAGCAACTTGCCTCAGGTCACACTGCAGGAGGGGAATGAGCAACAGATCATGCAAAGTGTAAGGAATTTGCAAAGCATTTGGAATGTCTTCCCTGTTAGATTGATAACTGCTAGGTGTGGCCACTGATCCCTGGACTCCCATGGGGAGGAGATCCTGCTGGGGCAAAGTTACACCGGGGGATGGATTTGGCTGGGAGACTTTCTATTGCCTTAAATAACTGGTACATTAGATTTTAGAGCCAGATATTTATTGTCTGCGATGAGCCAAATTCTTTTGGTCTTTAATGGGGCCAAATTCCCATAAAAATCAATGGGAGCTTGACTCCCTGGAGGACTGTGGGATTTGGGCCAATGCTACTTTAGAAACGATCCAGAACCAAACCCCAGAGACCAAGCTGGAGGTTCTGATTTTGGGTATTGTTGCTCAGCCCCCGTCTCTACAAAACAGTTGGAAAATGAGGCCAGGCAGAAAGCGTGGAATTGTTTTCAGCCTGATGATGTGCGGGCTCTGTCATGCTGGGCTGGGCAGGGCTCCTCACAGCAGGAAGTCAGGCCCAGACCCTCTTTGGCCTTTGAGCAGCTCCATGTGTTAGAACAGGGCACACCCAATCTGTACACTCTGCAGCCTCAGCTGGAATGTTTGCTCCCAGGAGACACTACAATAAAATCACCCTTTCAGCTCTGGGTTCCAGGCACTCGATCTCGACTCAGGCAGTTCATGCGCTCACCAAACCCTTCAACTGAAAGCTTTCCATTGTCTGATTGGGTGTAGCTGGTTCTCTTCCTGGGGAGGGATAGCTCAGTGGTTTGAGCTCTGGCCGGCTAAACGCAGGGTTGTGCATTCAATCCTTGAGGGGGCCATTTAGGGATCTGGGGCAAATATTGGGGATTGGTCCTGGTCTGAGCAGAGGGTTGGACTAGATGATCTCCTGAGGTCCCTTCCAACCCTGACATTCTATGATTCCTATTGCAGTGACAGGATGTTGCTGTGGAGAAAGTTTTAAATAAAGAACATTCTTGGAACCCTCCAATTCTGCACTGGTGTCTTAGGCACACAACTTCCCTTCTTCCACGGGACAGGTGGACAAGCTAGTCCAAGAGGATAAAAGCAAGCTCCTGAGTACCTGTGGTCGTTTGGCAAGGGAGCAAGTACCCCTTATGTTCTACTGACTTACTTGATTCTCCACTCCCTGCCCTAAAATCTTATGCAGTGGGGACTGTAGGATGCATGACACCCCAGAGATGGCTACATTTTATGGATGAAGGGATGCCTGTGATGGCATATATCTGTTAAAAAGCTGCAGCATCTATTAAATGTGCTATATCTCCCTGCAGCTTGCATGGTGGAGATAAGGCCCAGATCTTCAACGGTATTTTGATGCCTAAGTCCCCTAGGCATGGCAACACTTTGAGAATCTGAGCCTGAGGGCCCAATCCTGAAAACTCTCCAAAGGAGTTCTGGATTAGGCCCTAAATGATGGCAGTTACTAATAACTGTACTGTAAAATTGTGGTCACAAAGGGCTTAATCCAGCTCCCCTGGATGGTTATTATTTGAGGGCATCTCCTAAGCACAGGTACACTATATGACATGAATGGCTCGGTCCTGCAAGCCCTCCACCATGAAGCAACCAGTGAAGTCAATGGCAGTTCTAACAAATTTATTTGAGCATAAGCTTTCGTGAGCTACAGCTCACTTCACGAAAGCTTATGCTCAAATAAATTTGATAGTCTCTAAGGTGCCACAAATACTCCTTTTCTTTTTGCAAATACAGACTGACACGGCTGCTACACTGAAACAATGGCAGTTCTGTGAGGACTCCCATGGCTAGTCCCATAGTTCTGGAGTCTGGGGTGGAAGATGCTCTCTAAATACAAGCCAAGATTGAGGGGAAACATGCCTGTTTTAGAGCGTCCCCTTTAGAGTCAAAGCCATCCCAGTGGAAGCTGCTGTTTAATTTGTGTCTGGGATCTAACAGCCCCTGAGGGTGGCAATAAATAGCTGAGGGCTCTGCACACATCTGTGTTGCATTCAAGAACTTTTGCATTCCGTCTGCCAGGTACCTGTGGCCTAATGAGGAAATAAGGTCTTTTGGAGGATTTTTAATGGCAGGTAAACTTTATAGTGGGTTCAGCACCATCCTGAATTCACACCGGCTGGGGCTAAAATGTGCGGTTCTGAGCATGTGCAGCAGTGGCACATTTCCTAAACCAATAACTCGTTGTAATTTATTTCTGCCCCATTGAAAAGCATTATTCCCCATTGCAGACTAATGGAAAGAACTGCAGCTCGGTTAGACAATGCTTCCTGAACAGCAGGAACGACTAATGGAATGTCTTGGGCCTTTACTCTTTGGGGTTTGTTACAGAAAGCCTGCTCTGCAGTCACTGAAGTGCTTAATTATATTCCACATCCCCTCTGAATTATTAAAGCTTTGCACTTGGTTTCTGTTCTTACTTACTCGTCTTATTATATCCGGTTAGACTTCGTGTCGCCTGTGTTCTCTGTGAGCACCCTGTGTAGTTTAGAGACTAGCTCCAGGAATGCTTTAGCCGGACTTGGACTCACTAATGGGAAGGTGTTGCTGTTATGAAGGGTCAGCCCATGTACTGATTCCTTTCTGTGATTTATCCATGAAAATGCTTCTTTTAAAGGGGCTGAGCATCTGAATAAACTCCAAATGATCTTTTTGTGTTTGCCTTGTGGCTGGTCAGTTTCACTTGTGTTTCTAGTTAGTTTCGCTTTCAGGCCACAAGGTCTGCAAGGTTGCAACCACAAGGTGGCTTAAACACCAGGGAGCCAAACAGTGCCTGCGGATGAGCTGAGTTCAGAGCAGACAATGAAGCGGAATGGCTTTGTGTATCCCCTGTGCCGGGGGCTGCTTTGGCCTCTGGAGGAGGTTAGAGCAGTCTGAGGGCTGCCTTGACTTTCATAAGAACAACAGAATGGCCATACTGGGTCAGACCAATGGTCTATCTAGCCCAGTACCCTGTCTTCTGACAGTGGCCAGTGCCAAGTGCTTCAGAGGGAATGAACAGAACAGGCTATTTATCAAGAGTCCATCCCCTGTTGTCCAGTCCCAGCTTCTGGCAGTCAGAGGTTTAGCCAGAGCATGGGGTTGCATCCCTGAACATCCTGACTAATAGCCATTGATGGACCGATACTCCAGGAATTCTTTTTTGAACTCAGTTATACGTTTGGCTGCACCCTTCGCAACATCCCCTGGCAATGAGTTCCACAGGTTGACTAGGCGTTGTGTGAAGAAATACTTCCTTTTGTTTGTTTTAAACCTGCTGCCTTGGGCCTTTACTCTTCGGGGTTTGTTACGGGGTGGGGGGGGACCTTTTGTAGTGATAATCAAGGTGGCCCATTTCCAGCAGTTGACAAGAATGTGTGAGGAACAGTGGGGCGGGGGGGGGGGGAAATAAACAAGGGGAAATAGTTTTACTTTGTGTAATGGCACATCCACTCCTTTAGTCAAGACTAAGTTAATTGTATCCAGTTTGCAAATTAATTTCAATTCAGCAGTCTCTCATTGGAGTCTGTTTTTGAAGTTTTTTTATTGAAGAATTGCCACTTTTAGGTCTGTAATCGAGTGAACAGAGAGACTGAAGTGTTCTCCAAATGGTTTTTGAATGTTATAATTCTTGACATCTGATTTATGTCCATTTATTCTTTTACGTGGAGATTGTCCAGTTTGACCAATGTACATGGCAGAGGGGCATTGCTGGCACATGATGGCATATATCACATTGGTAGATGCGCAGGTGAACGAGCCTCTGATAGTGTGGCTGATGTTATTAGGCCCTGTGATGGTGTCCCCTGAATAGATATGTGGACACAGTTAGCAACGGGCTTTGTTGCAAGGATAGGTTCCTGGGTTAGTGTTTTCGTTGTGTGGTGTTTGGTTGCTGGTGAGTATTTGCTTCAGGTTGGGGGGCTGTCTGTAAGCAAGGACTGGCCTGTCTCCCAAGATCTGTGAGAGTGATGGGTCATCCTTCAGGCTAGGCTGTAGATTCTTGATGATGCATTGGAGAGGTTTTAGTTGGGGGCTGAAGGTGACGGTTAGTGGCATTCTGTTATTTTCTTTGTTGGGTCTGTCCTGTAGTAGGTAACTTCTGGGTACTCTTCTGGCTCTGTCAATCTGTTTCTTCACTTCAGCAGGTGGGTTCTTACAACTACAATACCCACCTGCTGAAGTGAAGAAACAGATTGACAGAGCCAGAAGAGTACCCCCTCCTCCCCCACTCTCCTGCTGGTAATAGCTCACCTTTCCTGATCACTCTTGTTATAGTCTGTATGGTAACACCCATTGTTTCATGTTCTCTGTGTATATAAAATCTCCCCACTGTATTTTCCACTGTATGCATCAGATGAAGTGAGCTGTAGCTCACGAAAGCTTATGCCCAAATAAATTGGTTAGTCTCTAAGGTGCCACAAGTCCTCCTTTTCTTTTTGCGGATACAGACTAACACGGCTGCTATTCTGAAACTCATCCATGAGAAGACCTCTTATCCTAAGAACTTGTCCTATGACTGCCTGCAGGCATTTCACTCTTGTGACTGTTACTTTTAATTTCTATTTAACTAGCCTTCTCTTCTTTGTTTATTTCCCCTTTTGGAAATTAAATGCTACTGGGGTGGGTTTCTTTTGTATTTTTCCCCCTTCAAGGATGTTAAATTTAATTACATTATTGTTGCTATTACTGAACAGTTCGGCTATATTCACTTCTTGGACCAGATCCTGTGCACCACTTAGGACTAAATCAAGAATTGCCTCTCCCCTGGTGGATTCCAGGACTGGCAACTCCAAGAAGCAGTCATTAATGGTATCTAGACATTTTATCTCTGCATCCCATCCAGAGGTGACATGTACCCAGTTTAAATCCCCCATTATAATTTGGTTTTCTGTTTTTGTAGCCTCTCTAATCTCCCACAGCATTTCACAGTAACGGTCACCATCCTGGTCAGATGATTGGTCATATATTCCTACTCTTATTATTCATGCATGGAATTTCTAGGCATTGAAATTCTATGGTACTGTTTGATTCCTTTAAAATTTTTACTATCTTTGACTCTAGGCTTTCTTTCACATACAGTGGCACTCCCCATTCTGTGATGCCTATTATATCAATATCCTCATTTAATACCAGACACTGAAGTTTAACTATCTTCTTATTTAGACTTCTAGCATTTGTACACAAACACTTATAAAATTTGTCCGTATTTAGGTATCTGCCTTCATGGGATGTAACTGAATGGGACTGTGATTGTTCGATTGTTTCTCTTCAGTTCCTACCTTCACTTCATCAACTTTGACCCTCTCACTTTACTAGAATATAGAGTATCTGCTTTAATAAGTCCTCCCCAAGGGATGTCTGTGTGCTCCTCCACACTTGTAGGCTTTCCCTCAGCCCTTGATTAAAAATTTTTACAGGCCAGCAATCTTGTTCCGTTTTGGTTTAGGTGGAGCCCATCCTTCCAGTATAGGGTCCTCCTTTCCCAAAAGATTCCCCAGTTCCTAATAAACCTAAATCCCAACACCATTGTCTCATCCACGCATTGAGACCTCACAGTTCTGCCTGTCTAATTGGTCTGGTGCCTAAATGCAATGACTCCATGGGCTGTTCTGAGAATACCAGGCCACCTCCTCGCACACCTTCTATGCTGGAGCTCCTACTGGGCTTAGAGTTGACTATGCCAACATTTCGCCCCTTATGCTGGAGAATTCCCTGGAGGGCTCACTGAGGTAGATCTGCAGCCCCGTTATGCCTTAACGCACCCAGAACATGGCCCCCTGTTACAAACTCAGCAGGGTTTAAATCAGGCTGTTCTCCCTGGAATTTAAACACATAAAAATCTTGCAGTCCTTCCTATTAATGTTAAGTTTTGCACAACCTAAATCCTGGACCTAAATTGACCTGGCTAGGGTCCCTTTAAATAGTGAAGTCATTCATTTTAACAGCACGGAAATAGGCATGCAGCCATCCTTTCTGATGTTTGATTGTTTTAAAAAATGTCTACAGCTTTAAGACACCAGGGGAGATTTATTTGTTGAAGCCCCTCAGGAAACAATCCCTCCTTGAGCTGACACAAGCGGGGCTAGTCAGTGCGTCGACATGAACCCAGTATCCTTAGGGGAAGGGCAGTTAGCCTAATGGAAGTGCTGAAGGGCCCTTGCTTCTGTAACAAAGCTGGGTTTATTTCTGGGCTATGGTTTTAGCAGCATGCCCTGGAGGGATGCATATGTACATGTGAAAGCAGCTTGGTACTGCGGTAATGCACTGTAATGGACTGGGTAATAATAATAAGCCAACAGCTGAGGCTCCCCCGCACCCCTGCATCCCACTCTTGCAAAGCAGCATACACAATGACCCTGCTGTCCCGCCAACGATGCCCTGCTAGCTCTCTGCTCGGGTTTCTCCCAATGCAGCAGATGCAGGGGCACTTGTAAATGGGTGTTTGCCCTCCCCTGCTCTGAGCGCATCCTTTGAGAGTTGGCAAGGCAGCAGCATCTCAGCGGAGCGAGAACAGGCAGGTGTGGTGGCTGGTCCTTTCTCTTGACTGGAGTGCAGGGCTCTCCCTGCGTTCCCGTTAGAGAGCGCGGCTTCCGTGCCATGTCAAAGGGGCGGGTTGAATGGGATCCGGAGCATGACCCAGGCCATGGCAATGATAATACTCCTGGACTGTAGCACCTGACCAGGGAGGGAAGGCGCTGCTGTGAGCTTGGCAGAAAAGGGATTAAAACGCTCTGTGACTTGAGGAAGCACCCCCAGGTGCCTGTGTCTGGAGCGCAGGGGCTTGCTGGGTAGCAGGCCCAGGCCAACTCTGGGGAATGAGTGATGTTCTCCCCAAGACACTACTAGAGGGATGTCTGTGGGGAGCTGGGTGCTGAGTCTGGGACTAGCTGGGGCAAAGGCTGGAGCTGAGCATGGTGCTTGGCTTCAACCTTCCCGGACGTGTCTCTTTACCTCAGACTCTGGCTGTGAGGTTTGAGTTTGGCCTTAAAAGACGCAGGGCTGTCTTTACATTCACCATTTTTCTTTACCATAAAGCTTGCCACAGAGGTGGTTCAAACCCCTCTTTGCGGTTCAGAACGCTTTCCTGCTCCCACCAGCCATTCAGTTCACCAGACCCTAACTGAGCTCCGTGATCCTTTGTGTGGCCTAGTGTGCAGAGGGCTGGATGGGGACTTGGGAGACCTGGCTCCTAGTCCCTGCTCAGCTGCTGGCCTGCTGGGTGACCTCGAGCAAATCACAGCCCTGCTCTGTGCCTCCGTTTCTCCATCTGTACAATGGAGCTGATGCTACTGCCCTCCTTTGTGAAGTGCCCCGAGATCTGCTGATGAAATGTGCTAGACAACAGCTAGGTAGTTATTATTATTATTATTGTACACAAAATACAAAGGCAGACAGAGAGGTGAAGCAATTTGCCCCAAGTCACACAGCAAGTCAGTGGCAAAGTTGGTCCTGGAGCCCATGAGTCCTGGCTCCCACCCCCTTCTCTGGCCATGCATGCACATGTGCTTCTCCCTGAGTTTTGCTTTTTACTGCAGCTCCCGTGACTTCAGCTGGAGTCGGAGGTGCTCAGCACCTCTGCGAATCCAGCCCTAGGTTATAGGAACAGAAACAAATGTTGTTAACTTAACCTTTGCGCTGCTGATGAATAGTGTGAGGGTCGCTTCCTTGCATTAGGGCCAGGGACTGGCTCTTTCTCTCCTTTGTTGGGCCAGGTTTCATGAGAGTGATGCTGGTTGGAAGCCCTCCGAGCTCAGCTACCATTCGCAGGGAGCCTGCAGGAGCCTGACTTGGCTTGACAGTTAACGCAGATGCTTCCCTGGGGACTTGATATCACTGAACTCACCCCACTGTATCCAGGGACACTGCCAGCAGGATAATGTTCCTGTGACCGTGCTGGGCTCTTATTGCAGTACTTTGTGCTCATAATACTGGGTATGAGAGTGCTTAACAGGGTAGGCCAGCGTTGTAACCCTGGTTAGGGACAGAGGCACAGACTAGCCGAAGGGCAAAGAGCGAGTTAATGGCAGAGTGGAGAACAGAACCCAGAAACCCCGAACCCCGCCCCCCACTCTAATTGCTGGAAACCCTGCTTCCCAAATGACATCATGCCCCATTTTTCTCCAAGGGAGGGAATTCCCTTGCTGCAGAGTCTCTTGTTTGTGAGTTGACCTGCTGAGGGCAGAGTTTACTGGGGGCTGGCTCAGGAAGGTATGTGTCAATAGGGCAGATGCCAGCAGTCAGGAGTGGGAAATACCCCAGGTTGGGGGCTGGGGCATTCCAGGCACAAAGGCTGCAGTGGTGCTGAGCCCTGGCCTGGGTGCCAGGCCAGTGCCGTACCAGCACAGGAGTAAAACTGGGGCGGGCCTCCATTAGATGATCATGATAGACCCGTCTGACCTTAAGGAGTCTATGTAAAATCATCATGTAAATGAGTCACACAGGCTAACCCCTTTACAGAATCAGAGGCTGCAGAGTGGGCAATGCTCCCATCTTGTGTTCACCAGTGGCATTGCAAGGTGGAAGATGGAAAACCAGATGTAAGATTTGACTGAGTTCATTTACCATCCAAGGAGCAGGTTTTTTCTCTCATAAAAGCATCCATGTCAAGGACCAGTGGAAAAACTGCACAAGTAGCAGAACTGCCTCAGTTCAACTGCTTTTTGCTTCCCCATCCTTTGCTTTGCCCTAGCACTGCTGATAGCCCGCTCCTTAGCAGCTGGAGCCGAGACCCACAACTTTCCTTAACTACCAGGGAGTCTTTTTGTTTTATAGTTTTCCTTCTCTCCTGACACGTGGGCTGGCATCTGACTTGTGAAAGCGAGTGGCAGATAGCCACAAGAACAGGTGCTGGGCAAGTTTCCTGCAGCCCAGTTCTGCGGATCATCTGGATCCGGATCTGCAGGCCCTTGTGATTCCAGCCCTGGGATCCCCACACACAGCTCTACCTATGCACCTCAATCCTGACCTGCAGCGCCCCAGCAATTCCAGCCCTGTACCCCACCCAGCTCTGCCGGTACCCCTCAGTCCGGACCTGCAACCTTCCCTGATCCAATGTCCCATAGGGACTAAAATGTATCATTATTACACATGATCATACCAGCTGATTTTGTTTTCACCCAGGTCCTTGGGAGCAGGGTCTTATATGCTAACACCTGCTGCTCCACATGTCTTAGCAAACCTCTGAGGCGGTCGGCCAGTGGATCAGTGACATGTACCAGCATCAGCAAACCCAGGCCTAGGGCATGATTGCTGGTCACCTCTAGTCTGTACAAAGGGAAGCACCAGATGCACACCTATCTTAGGCGTGCAGGAGGGAATCCTGCAGCACCATGCTGCCTTTTCCCGTCTCTGCTCAAACCCTCCGGTGCAGAGCATGTCACACTCCTAACGCTGTCCTGGCCTGGTCCCCATCCCCACCCCCTGGTCAGCCAGCAGTGTGCACTCAGCATGCAGGCTCTGGTGGAATCACAGGGTCTTCAGCAGTGGCTTGCCCCTTTCCCCCGGAGTTAGGCTGACATGCCCCGAGGGGCTTAGGGAGCCAGCATGAATGCAGGGTGCATTGCCCGCTCCCTGAGTCACACGTAGGCAGCAATCAGCTGTGCGCTGTGCTGCCTGGTGTTCCTGCCCTGCTGCTGCAATGCTGTCCCCCGCCCTGTGCAGTAGGGAGAATGGCCGAGATGTCGTTTGCAGAGGAGCAGAAGAGCAGAGTGAGACCTGGCTCCTACAACCCCAGTGCAGAGTCAGGTTACCGGGAAGTGACTCTCTTCCCTGGGCTGAGCTGGGGGATGGCTGGGGATTGGACTCAGAGCTGGGCAAACTGGATGGGGGTTTGCACAGGTCTGGTGAGGGGTGTGTGTGTGACAGGGTATTGCATGGATCGGCTGGGATGCATCTCCAGACTGGACGTTCCCCCTTCCTGCATTGGCACCTTGGCAGACATTGGGACACAGGACAAAGCGACACAGACCTAGGCTGCATGGGGCTGCAGCAGCTGGGAGGGGATTCTCTTTAGCGGGAATGGGGGGCTCTGTATTCTGGTGGTGGGGCAGCAGCAGTGCTGGGACAGAGTAGGGCAGGGGGAGACAATCCCACTGGTCAGGAGGAAAGGGCAAGGAAACGGCAGACACAGTAGTGGAGGGTGAGGAGATGGGGTAGATTCTTTCTGGGTCTGATTCCCCCTTGGGGTCCAATCGGCTGCAGAGGGGAGGGATGAGATGCTGCTCTGAGGGGGCAGGAGATGCTGCCCTGGAGGTTGTATGGCTGGCAGCTTGGGTCACAGGAGCAGAGGTCACGGCGCTGTGTGTCCTGGCAGGGGAGGATTACCTGCAGCCCGGCGTTGATGATGATTGAGGGCTCCTTGTTGCGTGGCACGACAGTGATGGAGATGGCTTTGGGCTGGCTCTGCCGGTTGACCTTGGAGGCGTTGGCCACGATGGTGAAGCTATCGGCCAGGGACTTGCTGCCATCGTGCACGTACTGGATGAGCTGCTGCTCCACCTGTGGGCAATGGAGATCTGAGGAGTCTGGGAGGGGCTCACCCTCTAGCAGGCTCTTCTGAGAAGCCACCGTATGGGTGGGCCTGTCCACTCCCTCGTGCAGGGATGCCGAGGCTAATGGAACTACAGCAGGGGCAGCACAAGGCCTGTGCTCATCAGAACAGGCTCCAGTGGAGCTCTACAGGGAGCAGGTCATCTGAGCTGCCATGGGGAGCCGTGGGAGGAGGACTACGGTGATAGGCCTCACATAGGCGATAGGTGATAGGCCTGAGTTGTGCACCCGGGTTCATCCCATCCCACAGACCTGGCTGTGTGCACACAACCCCGTCCCCCCTTTCCTGATACCGGGGGAAGATCTGTGCAGGGACCAAAGGCAGGAGGTGAACCTCTGTGCACCTTGACCTCTGAACATGAAACAAACGTGGATCCCTTCAGCTGTTGTGTCTGTTCAGCTTCCTAATCTCCGGTATCCCTGGCAGTGCCAGGTTTACAGTGGCTCCAGTGGCTCCATGGAGCCGGGCCCATGCTCAGAAGGGCCCCTGGCCTGCTCCACTTGCACTGCGCCCTGAGACCCCACTGGCTCCCCCCGCCCACCACTTGCTCATCTTGGCCTGCCCGCCGGCTGGCTGAGGGCTCCTCTCCGCCCCCTGGCTTCACCCCTTGCTCCTCAGGCCCCTGGCCAGACCCCAGTGCACCTCCGGCTCTGGGCAGTCTCTGCTTCCTACCACCTGTGGGGCCCCACCTGTCTCCCGGAGCTGAGCCACCTGGGACTGGTGCAGAAGCTTGGCCAGTCTCAGCCAGGTGTGTGTGTGTGTGGGGGAGACAGTGCAGAGGGCTTGGTTGTGCCTGTCCAGGCAAGTGCGTCTTGAGTGAGCCCGGCCGGGGCAGGTCCTGGCCTGGCTGATTGCATCACTCCCGAGGGGCTGGAGCAATTCCCGGCCCTGGGACCAGCTCTGGCTGCGCTGCCGGCTCAGCACATCAGACACAATCGCCTCCCAGCAAGGCCAGTGAGTGCAGCCGGGAGGCAGGGCTTGGGGGAGTGGGTCTATGGGGCGTATGGGGGGGGGTGCTGGGCTGTGAAGGGGCAGGGAGGATCTGTGTGTGTTGAGGCACTAGAGAGTGGGGGTTCGGTGGGGGGTGCTGGGCAGTTGTGGTGGGGCTGTGGGCAAGGATGGTGTTGTGCAGGGCACTGTGCATTTGTGGGTGGGTCTGGGCAGGGCACTTGGAATAGTGGGTCTCAGGGGCCTCTAGGGAGTCGGGAGTTGTTGGGCTGAGGGGGGGGGCTGTATGGTGTGGCATGGGCCTGCCCCCGAGGGGAAGGGGCATGCTGGCAACATGGGGCCGGGCAGGCCACTGTGCGACTGGCAACTGCCAGTTTGTAAATAGTGCCCTCGCATTGGGTGGAGCAGGGCTGCCCCTGCCATGCCATCCCATTGCCTCTGGCTGGCCCCTTGCTCCAGGGACTGACCTCCCTGCACCATGCTCCATTGCCTTTATGGGGGCCCACAAATATGTTTAGTGCTGGGCCCACAAAAAGTTAATCTGGCCCTGATCCCTGGGGCCTGATTCTGATCTCGCTTTGCACAGGTGTAAATGAGGAGTAACTCCACTGGATCTGTGGAGTTCCACCACTGGGGGATCAGGATCAAGACCCTGGGTTTTAACTTGGCACAAAGCCTTTCTAGACGTATCAATCAGCCTCTGGAGAAGTTGGCTCCATACCTCATTCCAGGTGAAGAAGTGCAGGTTGCCCTCTTCAGGTCTGACCATGTTCTGGATGACGCCATGTCTCGGGGGCTCGGAAACCATGAACTCCACATTCAGGGCTGTGAAATAGGCGTTGGGGATGGTCAGGATGTCCGTGGAGAGGGTTATGGAGCTCCCTTCAGTCACTGTGAAGTTGTGGATGTCCAGGGGGACTGAAAAGGGAAGGACCTCCAGGTCCACCACAATCCCCTCCAGGGCCTCTGCCCCACTGGCCGTGATGTCCACGGTGAACTGGTCGCTCTGCCCCGTGGGACTGGAGTGCAGGTAGAGCACTTGGCTTTCGTTGATGTCCTCCTGGGTAAAGGACTGGATGGGGTTCAAGATGGGAGGCTCGTTGGAGGTGCCGCTGTGGTAAACCATCATCAGGGATCCTGAGAGCGGGGGACTGGTCACTGAGTAGATAATCTCCTGAGGAGGGATGTCCTCGTGGACTACCTGTGTCCGTGAGAGAGAGAGAGTTGGCAAGGCCTGGTTGATTCCACCCTTTGATGGGAGAGGCACTTCATTCTTTCTGGTGGGAGCAAGGTGTGACTCCTCCCCCATTGACACAGGGAGCCCGACTCTCAGTTGGACAAAAGCCCCTGGCAGTGCCCAGAGGGGTTAAAGTGGGCATGATTTACAGAGCAGATGAGAGTGAGGCCTAGTCCATTCTACTGAACACCATGGGCCTGGACTCTGTTGCCTGGTGCCTGGTCCATTGCCACCAGTGACAAGGGGTGTCAAGCGCTACCACTCTGAGTAAGTATCATTGCACACCCACTGAGCACCAGTGGAAATGGCTGTGCAAGGAGCAGGGCAATGGAGAAATCTTGTATTCAGTGGGGCTGGTTCTTCAGGCTCCTTGTTTGCAGCATGGCTCTAACCTGAGAAGTAGCTCTGTAACAATGGCATGGTGGGGTTCCATGCTCACTGTGTCTCCTGACCCCCAGATCAGATTTATGCAGATTGCAGCTACAAAGATGGGATTTGTTAGTAGCCAGCCTTGCAAACTCCCCTGAGATCTGAGAGTCAAGTGGGCCTCTCCCCTCCTCACACATCAGCAGTAATCGAGGCTCTCCAGGGCCAATTGTACCCACAGGTCCACGTGTGCAACACCATTATCTCAGTGACACCTGGGCCAACCCACCAAGACCTGTTGAGGACATAATCTCAGACAACAGGATTGCACAGGTGTAGAAGAATTTGGACGGTAGGATCTTCATTAGCAGTGCTGATGCACAAGATGGCACGGACTCAGTCTGACTCCCAGGTCCCAGGGGGTGTTTGCAGGGCTGGGCAGTTAGAACTGTATCCACACCCCACCTCCACCACCCCATCTTTTTACATGCAGAATGAGAAACTTTGATCTGGTGAAATAGGTGAGCGAGGATAACCCAGGAATCCCACAAGGCAAAAGTACTGGGTTATCCTTTGTGGTAATACCACACTTTAAGGGATAAGTGTTCCATGCACCTCTCTTTGGGAGCTCCGCAGAGCACAGTAACTCCAGCCCTCGGTTGTTTTCAGGGGTGGTGTGTCTTGTGCAGGGCAATTATCACCATGCATCATCCTCCTTGTGGGAGCCACCTGCATTCACAGATTATTAGCCTGTCAGTAGAAAGGATGCCCTGGGAAAATTCATGCCCATTTTAAGCTCTTTCCCCTATTCAATTCCAAGAAGATCCTATAGGATTTACTAGCAGAATTTTGCTATCCCATGTCCTGTAGCCAGGAAGACACATGGGGGGAGGGTGAATAAAAGCATGGGCAGATGCCTACAGAAGATGTTACTTACTAGTAAGTAGTCTTTCTTAATCTCAACCGGTTCTCCTTGGAAGACGTGTATCTTCTCATGGTGGATGATGGTCAGGGGACTAGGATGGGTGTCCAGGAACACGGTGATCTCCAGCGTGTCTTCCACAGCCACCTGGTTAGCTTCTACAGAGAACTGGAATTTGTCCTTGGCATTCCTGCTGCTGTTGTGCTGATAGATCACTTCTCCTGCCAGCAGGTCCTTCTGGGAGAAGGAAGTCACTGGCTGGGCCCCTTTCAGCACCACCCCCCACCTTGGTGGGGTAGTTATCTGGAACCAGATTTCCTCGTCATTCCTTATGTCCATGTTGGTCTCCAGGCTGAGAATGGAGGAGTCAATTGTCCCCTGGCTCCCTTGGTGGATGACTAAGCCAGTGTTGTTGACAATTTGGATGTAGGGGTCCGAGGCCTGTACTTCCAGGAGGGCTGCAGTTTGGTGCAGGCCGTCAGAGACCTGAAGCTGTATCCAGCCCCGGTCCGCTCCAGAATGGACAAAGAGAATCTTCTTCTTCCTCAAGTCATCCTGTGTGAAGCGATACACCTGGCGGCTCCTGTCATCAATGGAAATGATGCTACCAAAGAGAATGTCCTTCCTCACCAGCACCAGCTGTGTGTCAGAGAATCCAGAGTCCTGATCTGTGAAGGCGATGTCATTGGTGGTCAACAGGCGCTGCCCATTCCGTACTACATTGAAGACCTTGCTCACTACCTGAACTGGTGGGTGGTCATTGACAGGCTGGATGGAGACTCTGAAGACACCTCTCACTTCCTCTGCGTCAGAGTCAGCACTGCCCTCGCCCTGCTTGATGGCCACAAATGGGATATCATCCTCTATGGTCTCAGAGTTGTCATGCTGATACAGAAGCCTGCCCTGGAGAATGTCCTCATTGGTGAACTCTGTTATGACCTTCTCATGGGAAGGCCAGTTGGATGGTGTCCTCCAGACCAGCTTCCCATGCGTCGGCCCCTCAATCACCTCATACAGGTAGTCCATGTTATTCAAACTCCTCACAAACAGGTGGTCCTTGGAGATGACAGCCTGCCCTCCTTCCAGGACAGATAGAAGGACATTGGTCAGGACAGGTGCATCTGGGTCCCCACCAATGCTTATCATATAGGTGTACATGGGGGAATACTGGGCATCAGCAGTGACACGGAACTGGAAAGAGTCCTCAGTCTCTTTAGAGTTCCTGATTGTTGCACTGTAGCTTAGGTGTTTTCTCTGCAAGTCCTGTTGGGTAAATCCAAAGCCCTCTGTCAGCCTGGTACCAAGAAGCTCAAGGTTCCCCTTTTTGGGTGCCTGGATTATCATGTAGTAGAAGGAAACTGGGTCAGAGCTTGGATCCTCCAGTGCTGCTTCCATTTCCCTGGTGGTGATGTTTTGGTGCCGCTTGTTCTTCATCTGAAGGGGGACCAGAGTCCTCATCTTGATAGTGGCCTTCTTGATCCTGATTAGGAAAGTGTTGTTTGGTAAGGTCTTCTGGCCAACTTGGACCTCGAACCTCAGCTTCTCCATTACATCTTCCAGCTGGTGCTCAGGATCCATGCTGAAGTACTGTATGCGCCCTTGCACAATGTCCTGCTGGTAGAAGGACTCGACTCTCTTCCACTCCCCTCCCATGCTCCCTTGCTTCTGGATTTCGCCATACCAGAGAGGCTCTGTGAGGCGATACAGGATGTTCACTCTTTGTTTCACGGCATTGGTCTCCACAGAGAGGTTGGTTGTGGTAATTGGAATGGCACTTCCTTGTGAGACAAACAGGCCAGTGTTGTTGCGCACTTGGATGTCGGGCTCTATAGCGATGACTCTTAAAGTGGCCACCGGGCTTCTTGCCAAGCCATCACTAACTTGGAAGATGACCTGTAATGCTGGGCCAGTCTGGTGGACGTAGACCACGTTGCCTGCTTCCAGGTCCCTGCAGGAAAACTCTTCTGTGGGCACCCCAGGCTTAAAGTCATATTCCACGTAACCTTCTTCCATCCTCTTGCCGCCAAGCAGCTGGAATTTCAGACTGTCACAGGGTGTGTCATCATCAAGGGCCTTGATGATGTCTGTGCTTAGGTGCTTTCGCGTGTGCTCCAGAATCATCATGAGATCTCCGTGGGGGAAGATCACCTGCGGGGCATCATTGATGGGGCTGATCTTTATTGGCAGCAGGTATGTCTGGCCTTGCCATAAACACTCAGGAATCCCCCTTCGGGTCGTGACGGTTACCTCCAGCATCAGCTGATCCATGGGACCCTCAGAGCCATCATGAACATACTTGACTTTCCGATTTGCTATGTCTAGCAATGTGAATTTCCTTCTGCTCCTAGAGCTGTGGATGTCTAGTTCCAGCTGGCCATGTCTGGGTTCATTTGTGACACTAAAGAGGACTTGAGACTGTCTGATGTTTGTGCTGCTTAGGTCTATTGTTGGTTGGGTATGTTGCCATTCCAAGAAGGCCGTGCTTCCTTCAGCTACGACCAGGGGGCTGACATGCAGCAATCTGGTGAAGTTAGCAAAGGCGGGAGGGAGGTTGGGGTCAAGGTGGCATGGTTCTACCACTGGGTCTAATGCTCCCTGCCAGACATCAGGTGTTGGGGTGGTGGGTGCCTCGTCTCGCTCATATGCATCCTCATAATCTGAGTACTGCTCCTGCATCCTGCATCCGGGTGTTATGTCCTTTGTGACCAGAGCGTCTTGCAGGCTCTTCTTCTCCAGGTTGACCCTCAGGTCCTCCATGCAGCCGATGAAGGAGCTGTTGGCAGTGCTGCCTCCTGAAGTGAAAGCAAGCTGGCGTTCCTTTAGCCTGCGGAAGGCATTTTCGTTCATGCCGCCGAAGAAGAGGCTGCCCTGGAGATCGAGGTAGCTGTGGATGCCCCTGTTGGAAGTCCTCGAGGCATAATAGTCAACAAGGATCTCAAACTTGTAGATGTCCACGTGGAGCTTCACGTAGTGCTGCTGCTCGTCACTGATGAAGATGTTATTGTGCAGGATGACGGCCCCATTGCCTTTCTCCACCACCCCCCTCAGGCGCCCGTCGTAGATCTCCAGGTAGAGGAAGTCATTCTGCAGCCCCGACTGGTAGATCAGGGGGGCGTGCTTGATGCTTGTCACAATCACAAACTCGATAGTCCCTTCTTCCCTTGCGCTCCACCCCGGGAAAGCGATATAAGAGCGTGGGCCCAGGAAGCCGAAGGGGTCATCTGGCCCGGCAGAGAACTCCTCGCTGCACCCCTCTCGAATCTCGTGGAACATTGTAGAGCCAGCGTCAGATGCCCACGGAGAGAGAACATCGAGGCCATTGAACTTTGCCATATGGAGGCAGCCTCTGAACGGAGAGCTGGACCCAGTGAGGTATGGCAGCTCCAGACTCCCTGTCCCGCCCACATAGAGGCCGTACTGAATGTCCAGCTGCTGTAGGGGACCTGGGATCTCCACAGAGGTGTTAAAGAGGCCATCCACGGTCAGAGTCATCCTACCATCTCCCACCGACAACTCAGCATCGTGGGTTACTAGATTATTGAGGCGTGGCACTGCTGGAGACTGGATCGTCACTTCTTCTGAGCCCAGCTCTAGTCTGACCTGCAGTGAGAGAGGGTGAAAAGTGGAGTTAGAACCTTGGGACAAGCCAAAAGTTCTCTGGCATGGACAAGGACACAGGGCATGGCCGGGTGTCCTTGGGCCCCAATGACCTCCAGCTGCCAAGACAGCCCCTTGGGGCAATGAGCCACCAGATACAAGTCACAGCAGCCTTAAGTCTGCTCCCATTTATGCTGAAGACCAGCCCAGCTTTAGGCTGGCCTTAGGATAAGGACAGCTTAAAGATGGCTTAAAGATATCCTTGCTCTGCCTTTCCCTCTGGTTTTGCACCAAGCACAGCTCCATAGGACTGGGAGATCTAGACCTCTTTCTTTTTCTGTTATGAAGAATCTTCACTGAAGATATAGCTGTTCCAGGACTGGCTGATGTGCTCTTGTCCTGTGAGCCCAGCCTTGCAGAAAATGTTATGGGTCTCCAGCCAGACAACTAAAACTCACACATTAGAAAAAGCAGGTCCCTGCCACAAAGAGCTTTCCATCTCTTTAGTGTTAAAAACAAAGAAGGAAATGAAATGCAAAAATGATGCCAAGGCAATTGTAAGGTTGCATAGTTAAAATAAATTTAAAAAGGACTTATGTAATGCAAAAACAACCGGGGCCAAATTCTCTTCAAGTGTAAATGTGCAAAGCTGCATTGAACTCAAAGGAGCTACGCCCATTGTGCTAACACAGAGTTTGGCCCAAGGTTTCAAAAGCAACATTAACATGGCTTCTTTGCACATCCTAGAGACATTGACATAGGCAGAGCTATATTAAGCAGCACATTTCAGAAGGAAAAACAGGAGTAGGAAATAAAGGGCAACTTAATGATGCTGCCTTAATGTTGCATTGATGCGGTTTGTTGCACATGAATTCTCAGGGCGATCGATTGCCATGTACAAAGCTCAGCATTTGCTGACAGATATGACTCAGACCTGATAACTAATCTGTTCCCCCCGTACCTAGAATGGGGAATCCCTCTGGGAGCTGTTGATAGCTGTTGGCAAGTGCTGGCTTTTGGAGGGTAGTCGCTGTGGATGTGCACATACATATAGACAGTCTAGGTAATTCAGCGATAGGTATTTCTCTGCTGCTTGTAACCGGGCTGTCTGTCAATCTGTGTTGTAATTAGGCATGTGTTTGATGCTCATCAGTTAAGGCTTGGGGGTCCCTTAGCCTGTGCATCTGTCCAGGGGCATAAGGAGAAGTCAGAAAGTCCTTTATGCCTCTGCACAGGCAGCCTAGACTAAACGTTTGGGTGTGTGGGGGTGAGTAGGTACCTGCGGCTCCCCACCCTAGAATGGGGGGGAGGAGCATGGCAGGAAATGGGTGAGGTTTGGCTCTACCTCTCCCCCAGTTTGCTGGCCTGCAGAGCTGAACTGGGGTGGGGTAATAATTTATCGCTGGGTTTATAGGTGCTGGAATTAGGAGTGCTGGGGGTGCTACTGCACCCCCCTGGCTTGAAGCAGTAACAAACACCAAACACATGCTTTCCGCCTTCAGCACCCCCCTATACAAATTGATCCAGGACCCCTGGCTGGGATGATAGTGTGGTGGAGTTGTGGATCAATCGATTGTCTGTCTATCTGTCCTACCCTCCCTCTCTATCCATCCTGGGATACTCCCCCAGTCCCTCCACAGGATATTGAATTTGAGTTCCAGATACTTTCTCTAGAGGCTCCCTCCTCTTGGCTCCCACCCTGTCTCTGAGCCTGGATCAGCAGCTCCATTCCAGGCTCGTGTCTTGAGTCGGTCAGATGGGGGCAGCGCTTTGCAAGCAGTGGGGCCAGAGATCCTCATTGGCTGCAATGCTCTACCTCCCCCTCCCACACAGAGGAGACCAGCCCCGTGCTGACTCTTCATTCCTGATGTCCTCATTGCCAAGGGGCTGGCTTGGCTCTGCTCCGTAACCGCTGCTTTCCCTGCCTGCCAGGGAAATAGCAGGCTTGGTTTCCTCAGCCGTCCCCACAAAGAGCAGCCTCGGAGCCGGGCTAAGTAGAGGGTTGGAGGAAGGAACCTGAGGGAAGAGGCGGGCGGGATCTCTCCTGACAGATGGCCTCCATTAGAGAAACCTCAACCCATCATCTCCCAGGCACTGCAGCCTGCCAGGCTCTGTGGTCCGTGGGGCAGCCCTGGCGGCTCTCTTGGGCCTAGAGAGGTGTGGGGGAAGGGAATGTGTGTTGGGAACACTCCTTATTCTTTCTTTGTGACAGGCCTTGGTACAACCACACAGATGTGGGGTTCATCCCTCTGCCCCACTCACCCCCGTGGCAGTCTGGGCCTTTTCCCAACTGGCATCCTGGATTTGGTCACTTTTCTGGAGCTGCCCTACCCGGCTACCGGCCGGTCAGCAGGTGCGGCATTAGCATCAGGCTCTCGTGCGGTGCTTGCACGGCGTCCTGACGGTTGCTAGTTGGGCAGGTGGCAAGTGGGCTTGGATTAAGGGCTTTCAGAGCTTGGTAAAATAGTCAGCTCCACAGTGAAGTTGTTGGGGGGAAGGATGCTACAGATTCCGTCTCCACCACGATTTGGGCTTTGGCAGAGCTCCTGATTGGCAGCCAGGGGAAGGGGCAGAGGGCCATTTAGAAACAACTGTAGGGCTCGGCACAGATGGTGCAACATGCTCTCAACAGCACTGACACACTGGGCAATAGGCCAAGACCCACCCTCCCTCCTGGGATTTCCCGCCAAAGCCGGAGATCCCTCCTGAGGTGGCTGTTTCCGGGGCTTCCCCCTGCAGGATGTCCTGTCACTCCCGCTTGGTGTTCTTTGTCTTAGACACGCCTGCTTGGTCTGACTGCCAGGGGAGGTAGCAACATGGCACTGCACCCCCGTTCAGGGTCCCAGGACCTGATCCCTGCTGAGCCTGACCCCTGGCCCCACAGGGTGTTTTGTGGGCTTGGTTAGTATCCAAAAAGAAGATGCTGTCCTTAAAAACATGCAGCATGTGTGGGCGTTAGTGCCCAGATAACACTGCCAGGCTCACAGCCCTCTATTCCCCCAAGATCCCAGCCTCCCCACTGTGCTTCTCACACTGGGTCAAATCTCGGAGTAAGCAGGTACAGCCCCACTGATGTCAGTGGAGACCTGCCCGCCTACCCTGAGGCCAAATGTGGCAGTAACCTTGCCATTCCTGCTGCAGGAAGGAGAGAGCGTTGCTGACCTGCAGGACGCCAGAGCGGAGCTCCACCAGGAGATAGTCAGTCTGTCCCGCAGCCAGGAAGAGGAGCCCGCTCCGCTGGCTTGTTGAAAACTGCAGGTGGAGCTGGACTGTGCTGTACACCTCCACCAAGGGCATCTCCACGTAGCCGTCTCCAAAGAAAGAGGCTGAGAGGGAAAGAGAAGAGGTTCAGGGCCTGGGCTCCTATTAGGTGACTTGACTACTGCATGGGGCCAAGAGAACCCCCCTCCTCTCCCCTGCAGAAGGGCCTCTGCCCTGTGACTTAGCCACAGGGCTCCCATTGTAGACCATCAGCCATGTTCCTAGGCTGTCCATCAGAGGCTGTTGGTGAGCGACATGCCGCACACTCTCCAGTCAAAGGGGTGAACGTTTGGTCTACTGGATGGGGCCTCGGGAGACCTGGATTCTATTCCCCGCTTTGCGACTGCCCTGCTGGGTGATGTTGGCAAGTCACTTAACCTCTTTCTTTGCTTCCCCTCCCACCCTTCGTCTGTCTTAGCTGTTAGACTGTAAGGTCTTTGGGGCGTGGACGGCCCAAGAGTACCTAGTCTCAACGGTGCCTAGCACACTGTGGCTCTAATCTCATATGGGGCCTCTGGCACAGCTGCATTACAACTGGGGGCTGAGTGTCTTGCCCCCATAGCGCCAGCTGCAGCCAGGCCAGGAGGAGAGATGGGGAGTTAGGGATTAAAGCCAGCACTTTCACCTGGCAGTGCAGAGCAGCTGCCGTCTGCAGGAACCCAAGTATCTTCGCTATTCAGGTTTATTTTTTTCTGAGCAATCTTTTGTTTTTAACTTCAAGGAACCACTTACGGGGCTAAATTAATGGGAGATCTAATCTCCTTGCTGGATTTCCATCAGCCA
Organism: Eretmochelys imbricata; assembly: GCF_965152235.1. NCBI lineage: Eukaryota > Metazoa > Chordata > Testudines > Cheloniidae > Eretmochelys > Eretmochelys imbricata. Next base: position 48,195,819 of record NC_135581.1, read on the forward strand.
GGAACTGAAATACTCTAACATCTCCAGCCCCTGTATTATTTCATCACCCTGCAACATTCAAAAACCCTGTGAAAAGCAAACACAAATATAACTGGAGGAAGCTGCACATACCCCTCATTGTCACTAGGGGGGGAAAGCAGGTCAGCAGACACACACAACACTGTCTCTTTTTGCTACCCACTGCCCTCCTAAAACCTCTCTCTCTTCTGGTGTTCAGCAGTGCATATACCCAGAGCAGTGTTATTTAAGCAGCTTCCCTCTCTTCCTCTCAGGGGTCTCTATTGGTGTCACCTTCAGGAGCTGGCCAGCTCTAACAGCAGCATGCTTCGCTCCACAGAAATGTGTTGCAAGTTGTTGAACATCGGCGGCACAGGAAAAAGGAAGGAAAGTGCTTCAAACAAATCCTTTCCCCTTTTCTGGGTGTCCCTTTCCCATGGGACGCCATAGAGCTGGGTGGTAAAGACGAGGAAGGCTGTGTTTCTCAGAGCACAGCTGGCATGAGATTGGGCTGGAGTGAGCTCTTTCCTGTCATCTTTTCACAAGAGCTGGTGTGTGAGCTGTAGCGTTCTGGCCAAATTCCAGTTTTGGACATGGCTGGTAGAGGTGGAAAAGGCTCATTCAATACCCCACTGCAAGGAACAGACATAAGGCTTCAGTCGTGGCTGTATCAGTCCCTGGGCTGGAACCTCAACTGGTGTAAATCAGTGTAGCTCCACTGAAGTTGACAAAATGACCTTCATGTACACCAACTGAGGATCTGACCTGCTGACCTTATTCTCCATTTTGTTTTAGGCAAAGGGTATGTATATTCTGCCTACCAAAATTCCCTCTGCCGTTGCAGTTGGATACTGTATTCTTCTTTATTCTCGGTGTATGCGACTGCATGCTGTTGCTTTGCACTGTTCAATAGTTGCTGAATTTCACCCCCAAAGTGGCTTCTTTTCGGTGACAGGGAAGTTTATTCTTTTATACGTCGGTGTGTGCACAATGTATCTCTATACAGCTATTTATTTTCCATACCAAAAAAAAAAAACACATTCAAAGAATTTAAGATTGCAAAGTCAAGCACTCCAAAGTTGGGAAATGCTCGAATTAGGAGCAATTAGAAAAAACGTATGTGCTCCTGTAGTTAAAGACGCGGTCATAATGCGTATGTCCAAGGGGGCAGAATTAAAGTTGCTCAGGCAACCCAAATTCTGGCATTTCTTAACTTTTTAACTTTTGAGTGCTTGACTTTGCAAAGTTTTAGAACATTTTAATGGAGTTTTTGTATATATGTGTGTGTGTGTGTGTGTCTGTGTGTATTATTTAGTCCATCCCATGCTTTTCTGCACATTGGGCTACCCGCATTTGCCATCATTGCCTGTCAACTGCCCTTCTCTCCAAATCTTCCCATTACATGTTGAGGTGCTTGATGTTGTTCAGAACTGTTCGTTTCCATGTCATCCGTGGTCTTCCTCTCTTTCTTCTTGCGCTTTCTGTCTTCCATTCAAGTGTTCCACTTTCATTGGTAAGTGTTCTTTTTCCATTCGCAGCACATGTCCCAACCACTGACGTCTTCTTTTGTAGATTATTTGTGAGAGGTATGTGTGTATGTATACACATATATAATATGTATATTTGTATAGTACATATATGCATATATGTATAGAATATGTATGCATGGTAGATAAATATACAGACACAGTCCCAATCCGTGCCGTCTCTTAAATAAATATAAAAGTTTAAAACAAAACTTTGAATATCCCAGAAATGACCTTAACTCTGCTCGGTATCACTGCCCGGTTTCAACTTATAGATCAGAGATCCTCTTACATTTTCCCATCCTCCATCGCTATTGTCACAAAACACTGCCCATTTGTCACAGACCCTTGCTGGTTCACCCACCGATAGGTGCCAACATCTTGCCTCTTATCCTTCATATACAGAACAGAGACTTGACTCTGCCCAATCCCAGCAACCGTGTATGATCAAACTATAACATGGCGTATCTTGGGGGACAGTCTTTGAGGATAAGAAGGTTTAGGGCTTGGCTTCTTTTAATGCTACAGCCAGCATTTTCAAATGTGCATTACCTAAAATAAGGCATCTAACCCCATACTTAGATATTTAAGTAGTCTGATTTTCAGAGGCACTGACCTGTCCATGCCCTCCTCCCTGGCCGTGCCCCTTATCCTGGCAGCCATGAGGCGGCGTGGGAAAGGAGCCACCATAACAGCTCCCCACTACACCAGGTTCTGCCAATGCAGGGGAGATTGTCTAGAGGCTGGTTCTGCTGGGTTCTGAGCTATTTTGCATCAGTGGAATGCTGCTTAGGACTGGGCCTCTCATGTCTTCAGTGGATTTACTCCTGATTTACCACTGGTACAAATGAGAGGAGAATCCAGCTCACTCCTTGCAGTTTGTTTGCCTTCCAACAGCTCCTAAATATCAGCTGCCTTTAGGTGTCTAATTTTAGGAATTTCATCGTTGTGTCCAAATGATCACATTCTACGTGACGCGTCTGCAGTTTTTAACAACCTCAGAAGCTTACCTGCTTGACTTGAGATTGAGCCCAGTTATCTCGGTGACTGAAGCTGACAGCTTCTAGAACTGACAGGAAATTAACCAGGCTTATCCCCTGCAGGTAAAATTTGCTAATACAGGCTGCAGAGCAAACGGAAAGCAAACACAGCACTTGGTGACTGTGGAACAGCATCTGTAAGGGAGAGTTTGAAATAAGCCCATCATTGGAAAGGTTACAGATAATGACACTGACTTGCCTGGAAGAGGTAAAGCCAGGGCTCCTGCCTCTTTGACACATTTTCTTGCAGATTCAAAATCCTGTGTTTGTTCTTTAGCTAAACCTTGCTACTTTGCTGAGGGGAGTTGCTGCTGTACTCTGACCCATCACTTTCCCCTATGTAGAGTTTGCCATCTGAGCTTTCAAACGGTCTTCTGAATCCTAGCCTTTAGGGACCGCTTTGCGGCTTCAATAACTTAGAGGCATCCCTGATGTTATTTAGACACATAAACAATGTTCTCATTCACCTGCAGAGCGGAAGCTGCCCATTGGTCTCCCTTTGAGAACTACACGTGTATTACATGTGTCTTATACGTGTATTACACCCACTTTTGGCTGGGCAGAAGAAGCTACATGTACACGCTTGTGCTCATTTGAAACTCGCCCTCCTAGTTAGCTCTGGGCACGTCTGAAGTGCTTGCTCATTTCATGGTTGTTACACTTGCCCTTGGTATGTGTCATTTTGGAAGCCTGGCCCAGATGAATCACAAGAGGTGTGCTTTTAGCCACGAGGGCATTGTAAGTCACTGTCCTCCTCTGAACATTGTTCCTCTGGCCTTTAAAAAAAAAAGTTTGCCTTTCTTTGCTGCGTTGGCTGTTTCACTAGGAGGCATTCTTCTCTCTGAACCGGCACTGAACCAGTGCCTGGCTGAGGGTATGTCTACACTATGAAATTAGGTCAAATTTATAGAAGTCGGTTTTTTAGAAATCGTTTTTAAATAGTCGATTGTGGGTGTCACCACACAAAATGCTCTAAGTGCATTAAGTGCATTAACTCAGCAGAGTGCTTCCACAGTACCGAGGCTAGAGTCGACTTCCGGAGTGTTGCACTGTGGGTAGCTATCCCACAGTTCCCGCAGTCTCCGCTGCCCATTGGAATTCTGGGTTGAGATCCCAATGCCTGATGGGGCTAAAACATTGTCGCGGGTGGTTCTGGGTACATATCGCCAGGCCCCCCGTTCCCTCCCTCCCTCCCTCCGTGAAAGCAAGGGCAGACAATCGTTTCGTGCCTTTTTTCCTGAGTTACCTGTGCAGACGCCATACCACGGCAAGCATGGAGCCCGTTCAGCTCACTGTCACCGTATGTCTCCTGAGTGCTGGCAGACGCGGTACTGCATTGCTACACAGCAGCAGCAACCCATTGCCTTGTGGCAGCAGACGGTGCAATAGGACTGGTAGCCATCATCGTCATGTCCGAGGTGCTCCTGGTCGCCTCTGTGAGGTCGATCAGTAGCACCTGGGCAGACATGGGCGCAGAGACTAAATTTGGAGTGACTTGTTCAGGTCATTATCTTTAGTCCTGCAGTCAGTCCTATTGAACCCTCTTATGGTGAGCAGGCAGGTGATACGGATTGCTAGCAGTCCTATTGCATCATCTTCTGCCGGGCAGGCAAGCAGTTCTATTGTACCATCTTCTGCCGAGCAGCCATGAGATGTGGATGGCATGCAGTCCTTCTGCACCGTCTGCTGCCAGCCAAAGATGTAAAAGATAGATGGAGTGTATCAAACAAGAAATAGACCAGATTTGTTTTGTACTCATTTGCAACCCCCTCCGCCCCCCATCTAGGGGACTCATTCTTCTAGGTCACACTGCAGTCACTCACAGAGAAGGTGCAGCGAGGTAAATCTAGCCATGTATCAATCAGAGGCCAGACCAACCTGCTTGTTCCAATAAGAACAATAACTTAGGTGCACCATTTCTTATTGGAACCCTCCGTGAAGTCCTGCCTGAAATACTCCTTGATGTAAAGCCACCCCCTTTGTTGATTTTAACTCCCTGTAAGCCAACCCTGTAAGCCATGTCATCAGTCGCCCCTCCCTGCGTCAGAGCAACGGCAAACAATCGTGCATCTGAGTTGAGAGTGCTGTCCAGAGCAGTCACAATGGAGCACTCTGGGATAGCTGCCGGAGACCAATACCGTCGAATTGTGTTCACAGTACCCCAAATTCGACCTGGCAAGGCCGATTTAAGCGCTAATCCACTTGTCAGGGGTGGAGTAAGGAAATCGATTTTAAGAGCCCTTTAAGTTGAAATAAAGGGCTTCATCGTGTGGATGGGTGCAGGTTTACATCGATTTAACACTGCTAAATTCGACCTAAAGTCCTAGTGTAGACCAGGGCTGAGACATGAGACGGTAAGGCGCTGCCAGATGTGTATGTAGGTCCTTAACAGGGCATGACTTTGTGCTCTCTATCTCACCTTTACACTTCTACAACATCAGCCTGCTTGCAGGGGCATCTACCATTTTGTGAGCAGAGCTGAATGCAGCATGTTTCAGAGGAAACACACACTGTGCTCTGGCTCACAGAGAATTCTGAACGAAGTGGCACCCAGACTGATGGTAAATGGCTGCTCTGCGTATGGAAGAGCACAGTCTTTGAATGATCGGTAACCCTGAGCTTCTGATTAATGACACCTTTTAAAAGATTAGGCTAGAGGGAGAATGGTATAGTGGATATGCTGTTGGACTGGCTTCTGTTCTTCATTCTGATACTGACCTGCTGAGTGCCCAGACCCTCTCTTCTCTGTACTTCTGTGTCCCTTGCCACCCTTTGATGTCTCTATTTAAGCTGTAAGCTCTTTGGCTGTCTTTCCCTATGGGTGTCTTCACTGCAGAGCTCAGCCGCGGGTGGATGCCTGGGTTAGCCAAGCCCAGGCTTGAGCATCCCCAGTGCTAAGGGAACACTCAGGTCAAACCCGTGTAGCCACATCCACGCTGGGACTGTGGTAAACCTGGGTTAGGTGTTGGGATTTCTGGGGGCATATCCCTTGGTTCTTAGTGCTGTATGAGGTAGAAAGGCAGGAAAACATGGCCTCTGGGGCACTGTGGGAAGATACTGGAGGAATATCAGGACCTGGGTTCTGTAACCCTGTTAACATCCTGTATCCACGCTGCAAAATAGGTGGGTTAGACTAGAGCTCCCTTAAAGCGGAACCCAGGCTCTAACGTGAGCAAGCCCAGGTTCCAAACTCATATGAACCCAACTAAAAGGCTTTTGTGTGCGGATGGTAGGGGGGCATAGGGCTAAAACCCAGGTAAGAGCCTGAGCTAGCTCTGCAGTGAAGACACACCTATGTGTTTGTACGGTGCCTAGTGTAATGTAGCTCTGATCTTGGTTGGGGCCTCTAGCTCCCACTGTAATACAAATCGTAATAAATAGGGTCGGGAGTTTGACCCTGGCCTTGGTAATCAGATTCATAGTTTGTGACGCCAGAAGGGACCACTCTGATCAGCTAGTCTGACTTCCTGCCTAGCACAGGCCAGAGTATCTCACTCAGTAACCTCTGCATTGAGCACGTTCTGTCCCACCTAAATCCCCCTGCAATTGCCAGAGAGGTTGTCCTTCAATTTCTCTGCCAAAAGAAAAGGTTGTATAACGTGCTGATGAAAGATAGCTGCCTCCGGAGAGATCTGCATTTCCTTGGTGAGTGAATGGCCCTTCATACAGCCTGCAAAGTGCTCTGGGATTCTTCCCTAGGAAAAGCACTCTCTAACTGTGAATTATTGTTGTTTGTCTCCCCGTGTCCCCACTTTATTTCAGCTTTATTATCTTTCTCGTCTCTGCAGCCAGCTCCGGATGGGGACTCTATCCAGAGGCAGTCGAGTTGCGGTGGAAAGGCTGTCTTGAGTTTAGTGATTCAGTTTAAAACAAAGCTGAGGGTGTCTGGGATTTGAAGACGCAGGTAAAAAGAAAATGTTAGCATTAAATGTTCCAGAGTGATCTCGGATTTCTTTATAAAGTGTCAAGAGTTTGTGGGGGGATATTTAGGCACAAAAGGTAGCTTGTGTTCCCAACTCTTGCAATATTTGGTGTTTTTCTTAAAGGCCCAGCTCCTGGAGCCCTATGATTACATGGGACTCTCAGCTTTCGTTTAAAACCTGTCCCAGATTTCTAGTCCTCAGGGCTGCAGAGAAGTTGAAAACGTGATCCCTCGTGGCTCTCATTTTTAAAAATCTCACGGTTTCTAAGCCAATCTCGGGATTGTTTCCAGGATGACCTGGCTCGTGATTGTGGAATGTCTGGGGTGGAAAGTCAGCGGAGGTTAGGTGTCCAGCTGCCCTTTCGTGCCTTTCAAAACCTTTCTCTTAGTGCATGTGAAAACGTGGACACCTAGCACTGCATATACAAGTACTCCAGGCTTTGTGTAAAACTCCCCTCAAGCCCCTGCCGCTTGTTTCACTCTTGACATGTAACATGCCCTGCTACTCCAGGCCAGCGTCAACAGATGGCCCTCCACCCTGACCTGCACAACTGCCGCTCCAGTCTCGGGGCCCCACACAGCTCTGCTAATACACGTCAGTTCTGGCCGGCTCTTCCAACCCAGGGACTCCACTGAACTGTGCCAAAGCACTTCACTCCTGACTTCCAGGCCCCTGTGCTCTTCCCATCTTAGGCACCCCTCCCCCCGGCTCTGCTAGTGCATGGCTGTTCTGGGCCCCTGGACTATTCCAGTCCTGGATCCCGCCCACAGCTCTGTCAGTGCATGTCAATCTGCTGGCCACCTACCCAGCCAAAGCATCTCGCTCCTCATTCCCAGAATCTCTGTAGTTTGCATCCTGGGCTCCCACTCTGCCAACGGTGGTAATGTCTAGCAGCTTTCCAGTGTGGGGAAGTGTCTAGGGGGCACTGGGATGAGACCATTACGCTGAGGCCCAACCCCAGCTGGGCTCTGGGATTTGAGTTGCTATTTTTTTCCTATTACACTTTCCTCGTTGGGGTTTTTTTGTCACACGTTCAAAGAGCCAGTGTAATTGGGATGGAGATGCTGACCTGGGGGGACCTGAAGTTCCCAGTCACAGCTATTCTTAGCTAGCTCCTAGTTTAGCTTGCTGCTACAATCACCTCCTTTGAATGATTAGCCCCATATGATCCGCCACTCCTGGCTGAATGCCTGGTTTGCCATTCATAAATAAGATCATCTGTGCTTTGGGGCAGGGACTGTCTTGTCTTAAGTTCTCTGTACAGCATCTGGCCCCATGGCACCCTTATTCTGTTTGGGGCCTCCGGCACGGCTGCAGCACAAAGAAGTAAGAAGTGTCTGTGGTGCAGGCACTAAGGTGGTTGAGAGAAAGCAACTAACCAGCAATGGGTACAAATCAACCCCTCTGATCTGAATTGTAGGCGGTTCAAAAGCCCTGAGCACACAGCTAATCCAGTTGTGGTGTCTCTCTGATCAGCTGGTGATTTACACCTGGGGGAAGAAGTGGGAGTTTCTGCCTGTTGCACGTGATCGGTGAAGCTGCTTTCCTGTCTAAAGTACTTATCTGGCCCCATCGCTGTAGTAGCTGAGCACCGCCTCCCAGGTGTTAATGTCTTTATCCTGACGAGACTCCTGTGAGGCAAGGCAGTGCTGTTACCCCCGCTACAGAAGGGAACCTGAGGCACAAAGAGTCTAAGGGACCTGCCCGAGGTCACAGAGGAAAGTCCATGGCAGAGCAGAGAACTGAACCCAGGTTTCTGGTAGCACCCTTCCCACTGGACCATCCTTCCTCTCTTCCCTGTCTCTACTTCTTCTGTTTTCTGGGATTCCCCAAGCCCATTTCCAGTCCCGTGCCCCTTTCAGATGCTCCAGCCCTGCCGCCCCTTCTCCCCCTCCAGAACCAGTCTGATGCACACCAGCTCCCAGGGGAATGGCTTGTCCCTGGAACTGGATGCAGCCACATCGCTCTTCTTTCCGAGCGGATAATAGCCGCAGTGTTCACTGCTGCATGCCGGTGGGTGGGAGCCCGTCCTGATGGGCTGTGCTGTGGGGCTCTACGGTCACGGTGACCGTCTCTGGTTGGGGTGCTCAGCCCCAGAGCTAAAAATACCTCCTGTTCCCAGCTCCAAATGTCCCTCAGGAAATGACTTTCCCTGCCTTGCCAGAAGCAGAGACCATGCGAGAGAAAGGCGTGCACTGAGAGGCCACAGTCACAGTTTCCAAGTGCTCGGCCAGCAGCCAGTAGATTATAGGCTGCTGCTCTGTGTTTCCTTTTTTGTGACCAGCATCTCCACGATCTCCCACCCTGTGTGATTACTGCCCCGGAGAAGATGCAAACAAGCGAAGGCTGAGTGCCCCATCCGGGGCCGCCTGGGCTCCCGCAGGAAGCAGGCTGCCGGTGTGCACCCAACGGAAGAGCTGCCAATGGGCCAGGTCAGCGATGGATGAGTCTGGAAAGCGCTGGGTGCCACTCCCCGCCCCGGTTCCCCTTTCGTTACTTCAAAACACGCTATTCTTGGCACAGCCACTGTCTGGAGAGGTATTTATGCAGCCGAGGGGCTCCCCGCCCTCGCTCTCCCAAGCAGTGATGCTGCCCTAGTGGCTAAACCAAGCCGCTTTGTGCAGGGGCTGGCTGGCTTCTCCACTTGGGTCCTCCTTTGTCTTGTGTATGGCAGCTCCCTCCACCTCTGGCACTGAGGCATCAGCCTCGCCTATAATAGGGCAAGAAAACAGGATGTTTTTTTCCCTCCCCCGCTCGCAAGATGAGTCACCCCTCAAGATGCTTAAGGAATCAGAGACTTCAAGTAATTCCCTAACTTGGAGCTGGCTGGCAGAGAATGCCCTGCCCTGGGGATGCTTCAGCAGGGTAGAACGTTATCTGTTCCCTGGCATGAGCCAGCATGGGACAGCCCAGGCTTGGGGCCTTTATTGAGGGGGGAGATTTAGCCTGACTCAGTTGTCAGCAGCCAGGGAGGCCTTGCTTTGGGAGAGGGGACCCTTAGTGCTATCCTGGCTTAGCTCCTTGTCTGCTGAGGGAATTAAACCCAGCGTCTTACGAAGGCAGCACCCTCCATCAGTTAGTGTATTGGGTGATTGCTTTGTGATAGGGTGTATCCCCCTCTCACTGACACTGAAAGGGTTAAGGGGAGCTGGAAAGCTCAGGTAGAGCATTTGTTGGCCACTACAGGGCCTGGTCAGCAGAATTAAGGATGAGAGCCAGCTGGGGTGGGGCTGGGGGAAGGACTTCAGGGCAGAAGGAGGCAGGAAGTCCAAGGCAATGGTCTGGGGGACCTCACCCAGTAGAAAACTCCGACAAGAGACCGGGAGAAGCCACCAGGGTGGAGCAGGCTGCGGCGGTGGGCAGGATCTGGCCTTCTGGGAGGCGTTCAGCCTTGGGACAGAGTCCAGGGGAATCTGAAGAGGGAGAATAGGTCCTGCCTGTGGCTGGCAGCAGTGTTTTAAGTTTGTGTCTTCATTTGGGACTTTTTTTGGGGGGAGAACCTGGGGGAGGGTGAACCTAGAGAGGCTGTGGAGCCTGGGGAGAATACCGGTGCACATTGGGCCCAGGAAGGGCTGTGGGAAAGGGCTGCTGATGGGCTGAAGGAGGAAGAAGCCCCGGGAAGACGCTGGGGGAGGTGTGAATAGACAGACCTTGCCTGCTCACTGCAGGTTCCCTGGGCTGGAACCCAGAGGAGGTGGGTGGGACAGGCCCACTGAGAAAAGTGCAATGACCCTGGAGACCAGGGTTGGGCCAGGGAGTCTGGACTTGGATCCAAGAAACAGCGTGAAGTCGGACTCTCATTTGTTGGGCTCTCTTTTACCCTGGATGGGGGGTCTATAAGGGATCTGGCCAAAGGCTGTGTCATGAGAAAAAGCAGACCCCTGTAAGGCTGGCATGGCTGTCAGCAGGGGCGCTAGATGAGGAGAGCCCACTGTGCTATGTCCTGCCATGAGGGGGCTTGCCAGTGATGAAGCTACTCTTGTGCACATCTGTCAGGCACTTTTGTGCACGTTGCCCTGAAGTGTTGCTTCTCTCGCGCTCAGTCATGAGCAGCCGTATTGGGGATTCATCTGAACAGAGACCGTCACAGCATCTGGCCCTGCCAGCAAGCTGAGATCGATGCATCCAAGCCCCGCTCCCTGGGCTGGACCCCACAGTGAGGACTCTTTTCTGTGCTCTGGAGAGGGGCCCACAGCAGAGAAGAATAGCTTAACTGAGAAGCGCCTGCCAGAAATCACGGAGCACCAAGCAGACAGCCCCTTCCTGTGTGCATGGCTGGAGAGTGTGGATGGAAAGAGGTGGGGGTTGGAGGTCATGGGGAGAAAGGGGCAGGCAGGGCTGCCTGGGATCAGATGGAGACGGAAGAAGTCAGCTTGGAACATCAGGGAGGCTATAATTGCTTACAGCTGGCCCTGCAGCCTCCGTCCAAGGGGAAGTCCCAGAAGGCTCTTTATTAATAGTTACAACTCATCCATCTCTGATTCCCTCTCATCAAAGCCTCATCTCGCTCCCCTTTCCTGGTCTCTTTGTTGCCCAAGGCTCATGCTTGCTCTTTCTCTTGCTTGGCTTTTCTTTCTCCTCTGATCTCTTTACCCCTCCACTTTACTCTCCTTTCTCTCTCACGCGCCTTCACTAACAGCAACATCCCGGAAGGTTCACAACCTGGCTCTCATCGGAACCACCGATCAGTGGGCCCAAAGGCACCAAGGTCAAACTGAAAGAGACTCTCCTTTTGCCGGAGCTCTCTGGGCCTCCAGTGACGCGAGGGCATTCTGTTACACCATGCAGACCCTGGGATGAATGAACAGGGAGGTGGCAGTCAGTGCCCTCTCCTGGGGAGTGTGATTCTTCCAAGTGTTGGTTCTAGTTGCGAGCTGAAGGACGGACTCCACATTGAAAGGACACAGACTGAATTTCCTTCCGGACTATAGCTGCAGCAGATTGTTGTACCAATTCTTAGGCAGTTAGAGAGAGATAACTCAGTCACTAATCTGCAGTGTGGAGAACAGATGTGCAGCCTTCTGCTGTGATCATGGCCCCACCAAGCACTAGGAGTAAGGCTTACAGTATCTGCAATCCTTCAGCCATCAGAAGGCAGGTGTGACAGGTAACACTGGAGCAGATCTGATCTCATCCCTCAGAAGCCTAGCTGGAACATCACAGGATGTATGTGGAAGGATGTCTCCTGAGGGCATGCAGACATCTGTCTCCTCTCAAGTGCTTAAGAGAGGGAGAAGCACCAGGTCTGGCCTGTAGAATGGCCTGTGATATTCAGTGTGACTCTCCAGAGCTGGAGCACTAAATCCCCCATCTAACAGTTGGTGATGGTCCTTGAAGGTCAGCGATGGACTTTGCGGAAGGATACTGACTGCTCACTGAACTGGTGAGGTTTCTCTAGGGAAGGGGGCCACTGAGTTCCAGGCATAGGAATCCCTCATCAGGCTAGTGCCGTGTTCTAGGGAGGGTGTCACTGACTCCCCCTGACTCGTTCCTTGTGCATTCAGTGTCTGACGGCCCCAACCCTGGGGGCTGAGGGATTGGCAGATTAAAGAGCGATCCATCCTCACACTCACCATGTAGCTGCCAATGGGGGCTTAGTCCACCGTGAATCACTTACAGCTGGTGGGGGTGACTTCCATGAATCCAAACCACTGGGCTTTCAGCCCAAATGGCATTCATACCACATAGCTGGAAAGAGGAAGGCAACTACTAAGGTAGTGTTAGAATGGGCCAAGTTCATTGCTGCTGTAAGCAGATGCAGCCCCCTTATCTACTATAGAGTTGTACTTTTATCCTCCAGGGCTGCACGTAACCCAACGAGTATGTTTAGATGGTTAGTTGTGCATCATTGTGTAACACTGCATATACTGTGTGTGTCAGAAAGTGTATGTGTTTGGAAATATGTGTGTTTGGGTGTGTATACGAAAAGATAAGTCTGCAGGAGAATGGGACTGGGTGTGAATGTGTGTTGTGGGGTATATTACTTCATTCACAGCTCCAAAAGCCCCTATCTGATACTCTAGGGCCAGGACACACATACACACATTCAAAAAGCTCACCAAGTTGTTTTCAGAGACTGTGGAACAGAAGGCAGGGGAAGGGGTTTGCATGGACACACTAGAGATGTTTGGCTGAGTGTTTCAATGTGTGTGGTTATTTATATGTGACAGTCAAGCTGTGTCTGTGCTGTTCAGATGGGCGGGCGTATACACGGGGGTTAGCCCGAATGGGGCTCTGACTATGAGTGTCTTTAGGTATATTAGCACATGGCTCATGGGTTCCCCACACCCATGGACAACCTGTGGACAAGTTTCAGGAGGTTACAACCACCTTCCGTTTTTTTATGGTTGGATGGCAGGGGATTCCCAACAGTATGTGAGCAAGGTCCCAAAACTTTGTTCTGTTCTAGCCAGAGATGACGGTACAGGACAATTTGAGGACTGCTGTGTCTGAGCGAGATGAATTCTGCAGAATAGCTTCCATTCACATTGGCTTGCATTTGAAGTGAAGTCACTTCGACCGGGTCCACACCTGTTTCGTATGCACTCTTTGCTCTTCTAGCAAATGCATTTATTGGCAGGAGTGTTGTGCCGAAACAGTGAGTGGCAAGCAAGTATCATGGAATATTCAGAGCAGGTAATTTAGTGTTCATACCTGATTCAAAGATTCATCCAATCAGGGTACAGAGACAGGCCATGTGTCCAATCAAACCAACTTGAATTCAAAGTATCCAGCGCTCCCAATGAGCGAGCAAGAGAGCAAGGAATAATGCAATGAATATTTTCAGATAGTGATTATATCTGAGCAAATCACAGACAAAAGAGACAGAATTCAGAATAGATGATTTGTTATGGATATGTTTGCCCGGCTCTGATATTGGTGTATCCTTCAGTGGTTTGGGGCATGACCATACAGAAGGGCAAGGAATATGCAGGTAGCCTAAGACTAAGAACTGTTTGGGTAAGTGACATGCTAGGCCTTGCTAAGGCTCATGCTAAAGCTGGGAGGGCCAGAAGTTGTCAGCCTCCGTAGCTGGGCCCTAGTCTCAAGCCTTGAATGCTGTTGCATGCTCTGCATTCTGGGTGTCCTGAGTCGGGAGTACCAGAGCATGTAATGTTAATGTCCAGAGGCACTAAGGGGCTGTGATCGATCATGTTCTCATCAGAAGGTAGCAGGGGAACCGCAGAAAGCGCCCAAGGTGTGGTAGGGGAGAGGGCTTGTGGCATGACAGGGTTGAAAAGGTTCTTTGGAGGAGGAGCCAGACTTATCCATCCTTATACACTGAGCTTGGTGTCCAGCGCATCAGCAACTTCGTTCTTCCTTTACCACAGAAGGGAGTGGGGAAATGATTGCCTCTTTTAATTATGGTTGATGTGACAGCTTGGTATTTTCTTTCCCACTAGGGTGCACACTGCTACCATCAGGCAATGGGACTTCTACCGCCAGGAGGAGGCCTCCTTGGACGGGATGAAAAAGCTCCAATGGGCAGGAAGGTTTTGCCTCTCCCTTGTTTTGAGTCAGATCTGCTGTGACCTTTACTCGCTGCTGTGAATTGCCTCCGATCGCAGCTTTGCATGTCAGTTTGACCTATGTGCACCGAGATGTCGGCATCCTCCCCGTCAGCCTCCCCTGCTCAGTGCGGGCAGGAGAAGAAGCCAGTGTGAAATCTGAATGGCTGGGTAGGTGTTTCTCAATAAAGTCAATTTACAGGTATGTCTGCAGGGAATCCCTCATGCCCAGGGAGGGAATGGGAAAGGAGGTGGGTGCCAATGGAAAGTTTCCATGCACGAACTCTTTGGACACTGCTTAGCAGAGAGAGACATAATCTCTGGTCAAGATTTTCAAAAGTGGCCAGAGATTCTGGGTGTCTCACTGTGTGTGTGGCTCAACATAAGACACTTTAAAGGGGCCTAATTGTCAGAAAGTGCTGAGCACCCACCACTCTGCAAACCACTCTCTCTATTTTAGGGTTTTATGCCTCTGCCCATCATCATAGCATCTGGGCACTGTCCACATACAATCAATGGCAAAGTGTCTGACGGACTGCATAGATTCTCTGGCTGCTTCTTCCTTTCTGGGATTAAAGTTCTACTTGGGGTATGGATCTTGGTTTTTTGTTTTTTAAAGTATTAATTTCCTTTTTTTTAAGGTTGATTTGTTTCAGGTTTGGTTTGTTGGGGTTTTTTTTGGTAAAGGGGTATCAGTGTTGTGAGTGCCTTTCTTATGGTGGAAAGGCCCTGGAAAATCAGGCCTCTTTTAGGCATCTGAAGTTGGGCACCCCAAATCACTGATCATTTTTTAATATCGTGGGCTATAGCTAAAACTCAGCTTGGCTTCCAGTCTGGAAAATGCCAGTGCTATAATGGTTCCTAGTTTGCGTTTGCGAGGAGAAGCCTGTTTGAGAGAGAATGTGAACGTGTGTACTGCACAAGGAGGCCCTGCACAAGGAGGCCCTGATCCTGGTTGGAGCTCGTTAGTACTACTGCAGTACAAGTGATAAAGAATGAGAACATTATGGGAAATCACGGGGGCACGTACGCATTCAATCTTGGGGAAGGCATCATGGATGCATGGGGATAAGGGTGCATGCATGTGTGAAAACACGTGTGCCATGTGAAAGCATGAGTTTGAGCATATGTATGTGAAAGAGGGGATTTGTACATGTTTTTGGGAGAGGTGTGCATGTATGTGCAGGAGTGTACGTGCAAAATTGCATGTGTGTGATGGAGAGAGAGCAGGTGTGCCCGTGTTCAAGTAATTTAGGCCTGGAAGTCCTGAGTTCTAATCCCATCTCTGATGCTGACGCCATCTGTGGCCGTGGGCAAGTCATTTATAACTGCTCCATGCCTCGGTTTCCCCCTTTTTAAAATGGGGATAACTCTGCTTAACTTGCCACCAGGGCTGTAGTGAGGCTCAACTCGTGAAAGTGTGCAAAGCACTGAGAAGATGAGTAGTGCTAATGAAGTCTTACTGGGTGTGTCATTGGGACAGGGGGTGTGTGTGTGAGAGAGAAAGTGAGAGAGGGCAGGTGCGTGGGAGAGAGTGGGGTGTATGCATGTTCGTGCGTCTGTGTGCAGGGAGGGAGAACAGCTTGCCAATTATACACAGAACATTAGAGCTTGTTCCAAGAAAACCACACACACGCGCCCTCCCTGAAAGGAGTTGTGTGTTCCCAGCCATTTCCTGCCCTAGCCGTACAGTTTTCTTAAGGTGGGAAAACATGCCAGGCGTTAAGGTTCCTTGTTGCTGGGAACAGCTGCTGGCTTGTCTGTGGCGGTGTTTGTGGAACACGGCTGGGAGCAACGCTGCTCATTATTTCCTGCCAGGGAAGGAGAAACTGGAGCTGCCTTTCAGAGGAGGGGAGGTAGCTGTGGACAAGGAGCCCCGTGTTCACCTGAAGCAGCCGTTGGGGTGGGAGACGGGGGGGCGGGGTGGGAGACGGGGGGCGGGGTGGGGGCCCACCCAGTTCCCTCTTTATCTCAAGGTGACATTAATCCTTTCCAGGCAACCACAGGGAGGCCAAATCCTAGGGAGTCCAAGTGCCTGGCTCTATGGGGCTCCCTGGGGAGACATTTACCCTCTAGGGATCTTAAGGTCTGGTCTTTCGTCCTGACCACCAAGGACAGCACGGCTGCACCCAAGGCTGCTCCACAGCTGGGCTCTCCTAAGGCAGGGATGGAATGGAGGCTCAGAGCCTTCAGGGAGCAGCAGGTTATCTGAGCCTGCCCCAGCCCAAACCCCTCTGAGTGCAGCCCTGCAGGGAGCCCCTGGAGGATTTCCCCGCCCCGGAGCCGTTAGGGGCTGGGTCTACCTGGAGGCAGCAGCGCCATGAGGGCACCGGACGTGTTGCACACAAAGCCCCAGCCATGAGGGTGCCTTTGGTGTCTGTAATCTAACCTGCCCTGTACACCTGCAGTACCAGAGCCATCATATTATGGTTTCCACCCTGCTTCCAACACAGCCCTCATCCTCCTTCCCAGAAAAGCTGACAGCGATGAGGCCAATCCTGCAAGGCGCTGAGCGCCTCCTGCAGTTTCAAAGGGAAGGGGAGCCTCGACAACACCTCACAGGATTGCATGCTACATGAGGCTTCCTCAGGGATGGGAGTCTCTGCTAACTCCATCCCTCTTGTTCTTAGGGACACAAGGATTGCCAGACTGGATCAGACCCCAGGTCTGTCTCTCCCGGTATTCTGTCTCTAGCAGGGGCTAGTACCAACTGCTGCAGAGAAAGGTACCTAGAGCCCCTGTGGTGGGTCATGATGGCATGAGTGGCCCCTAGAGGAAGCGTCTGTTAGCGAGTGTCCTGTGCCCTGAAGCAGGTGGGTCTTTATGCCTTCTGAAACCATTGTTGTTACCCTGTCTAATACCACTCTGGAGGTTCTCGTTTTCCGCCCTCTTTGTCTGAGCCTGGCTGAGCTCTTGGCCTCAAGCATATCTTATGACAAGGAGTTTGGCCCGCTGACTGGGCCTCGAGGGTAACCACGTTTCCTTTGATGAGTTTGAAATGTGCTGCCTTTTGATGCTATTGAGCATCCTCCTGCCCTTATATCGGGAGGGGGTCCCATTTGCCTTCCCTGGACCAGCCATTACAGTGTATAGCTCTATTCTCTCCCCTCTCATTCATCTCTCCTCAGAACTAAACAGTCCCAGTCTTTGCAGTCTCTCCTCCTACTGAAATTTCCCAGGCTTCCAATCCTTCTCCCTGCCAGTCTCTGCACCCCTTCTCCCTCTCTCTCTCCCTGTATTTTCTCTCTCTCTCCCGCCCCCGCTTCCCCTCCTTCACCCCTCTCCTTCACTCTCTCACTGTCCTGCCCCTTAACACTCTTCTTGGCTCTCGTACATTTTCTCACATCTCCAATTTCCAACCTTAATTTCAGGGGGGAAGGGATGGCGCCTGCAAAACCCTGGGACTCAGGGGATTGTCTCTTCCCCTGTTGGGGGTTCCTCCGCTGTTGACAAAGTAGATTGTCATTCGGGCCATGACTACACACCCAAAAAGTGGACGGCATTGACTATGCTGGGTCAGTTACAGTGGTACAACCTCCATCCTGTGGGTTCAGTTTCAGGGATATAAAGGTGCTCATGCCAGTGTAGCTCACGCCTGTGAGTTCAGGGGAATGCACTGTACCAGTATAAGGCACCTTTATACCAGTATTGCTGCGTCCACACTCGGGGTTTTACTGATTTCAATCATACCCTGAGCTGAAGTCGTTCCATTGGTACAAAGTCTGTGTGTAGCCCAGAGCCTAGATAATATCAGTGGCACTGTGAGGCTGCCAGATCCAAGGGCCTGTCCCCTCTCAGTCCCACAGGAGCAGCCCCAGTTAGGCGGAGTGTGGCCTCCTGAGAGGTCCCAGGGTGAGGAGGACTCATGTAAATGGAAATACGTTAGAAGGATGCGTCAGTTGCATCCATCTTTCTGAGCCACAAAGGCTGGCAGAGGAGTGGGTCCTGGAGCCGGGCCAAGGGGAGGCCAAGGGACAGGTACCAGGGCACTGGCAAAGGGATAGACCCTAGTGTGGGTGTGTGTGGTGGGGGATGTCAGAAGGCAGATTGGAGGGGAAAGAAAGGGGAGCGGCCCTGTGATAAACAGGCCCCAGGAAAAGGAGATTGGAAGGAAAGACGCTGGTGGAGGAATAGGGTCAGGAGGGACACATCCTAGGACAGGACCTGTGCTGGGTTCTGTCTGACCATTGTATCAGGGCAGCCCCATGAGTGTGCTGCTATTGCTGTGCTTTACCGCCTGCTCAGATCTCCCACAGGGCTCAGGGTGGGTCCCCATGCCCTGCGTGTGGGGCATTCTCCCAAGCCCGGCTCTGCCCTGACAGCTCACTGGCTGGCCCGTGCACAGGGGAGGCTGTGTATTCCTTGGTTCACAGCGGTGCGGCCGGAGGCAGCGTCATCAGGAGCAGCATTCCAGGGCCTCAGAGTTTTTTGTGACTTTATAAGGTGAAAAGCTCCCTCAGCCCTGAGCCAGTTCCTCTCTGGGCCAAGGCCTTCTGTTTGGGATTTCTATGCAAACAATGCACAGCTGCCTGACAGAGGGACAGAGCCCTCTTGATTGCAGTGGGGCAATGCTGATTTACTCCAGCTGAGAATCTTGCCCTGGTTCCAGAGCTGGGACTGAATCAAAGCCCTGGATCCACAGAGAACTTTGGATCCTGGTTCGGTCTCAGCAGTTGGTACCAATATCTCCCCCCAGGAGCAGAATTAGAAACCATGATCAAAATCCCTGTACACCAGGGAGGTTCGGATTCCCGTCTGGATCCCGAGCTGAACTGGGCAGTCCAGGCAACCACTGGTGCGTGTAGCTTT
Organism: Eretmochelys imbricata; assembly: GCF_965152235.1. Classification (NCBI taxonomy): domain Eukaryota; kingdom Metazoa; phylum Chordata; order Testudines; family Cheloniidae; genus Eretmochelys; species Eretmochelys imbricata. The sequence goes on from NC_135581.1 coordinate 48,214,622, forward strand.
CTTGCAGCGTCTTATCAGAGCTCTTAGTGATGCAGCTGGGAGGTAGCTGGTCCTCCTTGCCCCGTACACCTAAAGGGCCAGTCATTCAGTTCTCTGCACCATCAGGATGAGTGTGCAAAAAATACCCTCTACTTGGTTGCACAGGCAGACTCCCCTGGGCGTACGTTTGCACGTGCAGATTTGGGGCTTCAGCCAGGCAACGGGTGCATGCACTTTGTGATGCTCTCTTGGCCATAATGTTCACTGTGCTAGGAGGCTCTCCCAGAGCCAGGGAAGGACAGGGGAAGTCTTCCCTTAAACTGGGGGCCATGTAGCTGTTATTCCAGGATAACAGCCCTCCCGCACATGCTGCAGTCAGTTTCCCAGCTCCATGGGTGGCTCCCTGCTCTCCAGCCCCTCTAACCCTGGCCTGTGCTCTATGATCAGTCTGATGAGAGATCTGCATGAAGATTAGCCCTAACAGTCTGAATTACCAGACATGGCTGGGGACAGGAGCTTCCAGTAGACAGCCACAGTGCCGTCCCTGTCTCTTCTCCCCAGGGCCCCCGGGACTGAGTGTGAGTGCATGGGGGATGGGACAGGAAGAGCCCCCTCCTGAGCCTTGGGGTCTGATGGGCTTTTTTAGAAAGGCTTCATTGTATTGCACGTTCCCTTAATTGTATATAACAGTTTTATTTATGGCCAGGGAGGAAATTAACAACTTGCAAAGCAGGCTAAGGAAAACACAGCCTCCACCGAGCACGCTTGAGGGTTGTCTGGGGCTTTCCTGCCATTCGGGGTGTGTGTTTTCTATTCAGGAAAATAAATGTAGAGGGGTGGGGCTGGGGAGTCGGGGGTGGGAAACCAAACGAGGTTTGAAGACTTTTACATAGTGGAGCTGACTCTAATAATGAGGCCTTGGCGGCTGCCTCTGGGTCTGTTTCCGTACCAGCCTGCAGTGCCCACCTTGCATGGGCCTCAATGCAGGCTTTATGTAGCCTGGGTGGGACGGCTGGGGGATTCAAAGACACGCCCTGGCCAGGCCTCCGCAGCAATGAAATCTGTGGCCAAGGCCGGCTGCGATGGTTCTCCAGTGACCTGTGTGGACATCCAGAGGCACTGGACAGGGCTTGTTTTCAGGTCAGCGATGGATTGAGAGTGGACTGAATGGATTGGGCAGCTGCGGCTCCCCTCCATGTCCATGACCCCTGGGCAAGGGCTTGGAGCACAGAGGGGAGCAGCGTGTCACTCCAGGAGCCTGTTAAACCTGTGAATTGCACTGGCTGCCTCTTGGCATCTGGCTTGATTTTAGTATGTTAGCTTTGAGCACAAAGCCCTAAATGGCCTGGGATCTACCTGGGTAGGAAACCTCCTCTTTCCCTATGAGACAGAGCTACAGCGGTGAGCAGAGGCAGCTGGGCTCTGGTCCCAGTGATACAGAAGAGAGGGGGCTGCCGGCTGGGTATTCTCTACTAGGGCCCTGTGCCTTTGCAGCACTCTTTGTCCACAGTGGCTAGTGGCTAACCTTCAGGGCTTGGTGCAGGGCCCATCTTTTCTCACTGGCTGGCTGCAGGGAGCTGGGATGGGGCGATAAGGTTTCGTACCTCCTGGTTATACTCGTGCAGTTATAAGAGGCTGTTCAGGGCATCTCTAGAGTCTGACACTGGGGCTCTCTTATGGAGTTGTTATAAATGTAAATAAATACATGCCAAAAGGAAAGAGCCTCCCTGGAAATGAAACACTCAAGCCCCTGCCCCGGAAAATAAATAGAATTAATAGATTCTAAGGGCAGATTGCCTGCTGTGATCATCTACTCTGACTTTCCGTATAACATAGGCCAGAGAACTGCCCCCAGATAATGCCTAGAGCAGCTCTTTTCAATCTTGATTTAAAAATTGCCAGGGATGGATAATCCACCAGGACTCTTGGTAAGTTGCTCCAGTGGTTAGTTACCCTCACTTTTAAAAATCAACACCTTATTTTCTATCTGAATTTGACTAGCTTCAACTTCCAGCCATTGGATTGTATTCTACCGTTCTCTTCTAGATGGAAGAAACCATTATGAAAAATTTGCTTCTCATATAGTAACTTATAATGCACTCCCCTTGTATGCAGAAAAACATGCCCGGGGGTGGCAGTAGGACTCCAGATCTGGGGCTTTAGCCTGTCGAACCTTAATTTGGCCCCATGTTAAGCCTTCAGCAAGGCAGATGTATCCACGGGTTAGAGCTGGCGGCTGGGAGGCAGAGATCCTGGGTACTATGCCCAGCTAACTCTGCCACCATGAGCTCTTGGGTGAGTTGGTTCCCTGCTCTGTGCCTCAGTTTCTCTGTCTTTAACATGGAGATAATGATCCTTACACCCACGGCTCTCAGGTGCTTTGAGGCCTTTGGATGAAAAGGGCTATAGAAGTGTCATTGTTATTACTGAACCTGTCCCTGGAGGCTGGGCTGGTGTGATTGCCCTTGGCAGGGGCAAAGGGGATTTGCCAGGTAGGTTTGCCAGGTTAGCCCTATTTCCAGGGCATTGGCCTAAGCTATTTCAGCCTGAAACTGCACACAGGACCATTCATTCTTATTTTTTAAACCATATGTGATTGAAATTGGTTGCATGGTTTTAATCTCCCCCAGCTGGTCCCTCCCTCGGGAGGAGTGGTGTGGGAAGGGGCTCTCTGTGAGGGCCAGCCAGCTGAGATCGCTTGAGAGGAACATGAGACATATCTCCCATGGGGGCTGCCACCTCCACTGTTGTCCTTGCCCAGGCTGGACCCAAGTGGCTCTGTTCAGCTGTTTCTAAGTCTTCGGTTGGCAAAGCAGAGGAGAGGTCTGGTGCTCTCAGATTGTTTGCTGCTTTAGACTCTACTCTGGAAAACTGGTGTGTCAAGGACATTTGCAGTAGAACATGCAGGCTGGCTCAGGGCAGTTAGAAATGCATCTTTCTAATGTAATTCTTGTCCGCCTGGCTGCCTGTCAAAACACATATGGGGCCAGATCCTCAGCAGGTGTACATCAGTCATGACAGCAGTGGGACTACCCTGCTTTACACCCATTGATATCTGGCTCATTGTTTCTACTGAAACAACCCAGATCTGTCACACACTGATCAAAAACTCCTGAATTGTATGTGTCCGAGGTGGCCCTGGCTTTGCAATTCAGTCAGCCAGGGCCATTCTGTGCTAGCCCTCTGGGCACAGAGCCCCTCTGTATCAGGAGTACCCTTTGGAGAGGCCCCTCATGGAGTACCCTTTGGATCAGGCCCTCATGATTGCAATGTCATATAGCGTGGGTATTTTCTGTACAAGTTGCAATAGAAGCACTAATGGTGGCTGTCCAGCTCTCTGTCTATATCAGTGGTTCTCAACCAGGGGTCCAGGGCCCCCTGGGGGGCCATGAGCAGGTTTCAGAGGGTCCGCCAAGCAGGACCAGTGTTAGACTCATGGGGGCCCAGGGCAGAAAGCTGACCCCGCGCCACACAGGGCTGAAGTCCAGGGCCCTGAGCTCTGCCACCAGGGGCTGAAGCAGAAGCCTGAGCAACTTAGCTTCGTGGGGTGCCCTATGGCATGAGGCCCCAGGCAACTGCCCTGCTTGCTACCCCCTAATGCTGGCCCTGGCTTTTATATGCAGAAAACAGTTGTTGTGGCACAAGTGGGCCGTGGAGTTTTTATAGCATGTTGGGGGTGGGGGTGGGGGGGGCGCGGGATCAGGCTCAGAAAGGAAAAGGTTGAGAACCCCTGGTCTATTCTGCACTCATCACAGCAGCACTGAACAAGTGGAGTTCTCTGCTTGCCCCTCCATTCATTTGTCTTCGGTTTGATGGAAGTGGTTTTTATCACAGATGCCCTGACCTAGGAAGCAGAGATCCCTAAAGCATCCCCTCACCTGGGGAGCAGGAAGGCACAGCAAGTGCAGCACCCATGCTCTGTGCAACACTCTGGACCCTGAAATGTACAGACACGAGACTCCATGCTAAATAACTCCAAGAAGCACCTGAGTTTTGGCGTACAATCTCCTAAGCTAGGAAACTCACGACACAGCAGAGAAACAAAAGGGTAAACGGCTGCTGTTGGTATATAGCACTTTTCCACCTGGAATCTTGTTTTGCACTTTCCTCTGTTTTTCTCTGTCCCACTAACTGTGTGTCACAAAAATCAGTGAGGATGTTTTGTGGATAGCAAGGCCCAGATTCTCCATGGCTTTAAGTGGGAGTTAGGTGCCTAAATGTCTTTGGGGATCTGGGCCTACTAACTTGCAAATCAGGGAGACGTGCAACCCATCTGCATGCACAAGAAGACCCTTCATTGCTTATATAGGTGTGCACCCGCTTTTGCAGGCAAAATCCAGCGCGCACGCAAGGAACAGAGGATATCGGAAGGTGGGACGGAAAGTTGGCCTGTAATGCCTGGATTCACTGTGCATGCACCATGCGGCGTATTGGTTTACAACTCTGATTAACAGGATGGATCGTAAGGAACTGTTGTGGTTACTGTGTCAATTCTCCACTAGCTACCCTTCACCAGACAAAATAAATTATATTAACACACCCAGCTGGATTCCGGGCAGATGAAAGGGCTGAACTGCATCCAGGGAGGCATCGTTGAGCACCACTCTGTCATTAACTCCCCCTAGTGCGCCTCACGTTACAGAGCGAGCACAGACTGTTCAGCACATGTGACACGCCCCAGGCTGAGCGGAGACCCCCCTTCCCTCGCAATACACAGGCCTGAGCTGCGGAGTTCCAACTCAGGATGCTAATGCTGCTGTAGCCTTGTTTCCCCTGGGCTGCTGCTACTGCCAGTCATCACACTGATCCCTAGCACTCAGCGCTTTTCATTCGTTGATCTCAAAGCACTTTACAAAGGGGGTCGCAGTCATTTTACCCTTCTTACTTGATTTCGGGTCTCCAGCTTGAGACTCGTGTAACACCGAGACACCCCGGTCATTGGTGGGCGGGATGGAACCTGGGACCTCTGGAACTAAATGCATGAATCTCTATTGCAGGAGCTAAAAGCCATATGGCTCTTAGCTAAAGCTTTAGAGAAGACTCATTAATCTCTCTCTAAGTGGTCTTGGTGCCATTGGAGGGGACAGAAAACCACACCCAGGAGGTGTGTGGGTTACACTCGCTCAGTGGAGTTTGTCTGATTTCAGAGGGCAGGTGCTCAGCCTTTTCTGAAAATCAGGTCTATTTAAGGCATCTCTTGTTAGATCATCCAAACCCTGAGGCCCCACAAATCACTTTTGCAAATCTTAGCATATATTTATTAAGCTGGTGGCCCCCCTCCCCCAGCCCTGTTCCTCCTCTTTACTCTATTTTCTTTCTCTTTCCCTTCTCTCTGCTCCCTTTTCATCAGTGGTTCTCCCTAGCAGGAATGCGATCGCTCCAATTTGAGAACCCACGCTCTTGTAGATGGTTGAAAATGAGGCAAATCACGTTTGCTCGTCCCTAAATCTAATTGTGATGTGGCTCTGTGGCTGGACCCAGGTGGCTTGGCCTCAGTATGAGAAAGAGATTTGTAGCGGCAAAAAGGATCGAGCTGCTTTGTATTTTTTGCATAGTTGAACCCAGCTGGCTCTAACGTGTCTGTGGTTCTTCTCTGCTGTTCTTTGGCTCCCTGTCTCCCCCATAATTCCCAAGTAGAGTAAAGGAGACTCTGGATAGCTGCATTTTGTACAGCAGAACCCAGAAGGCTTGGTCGGCTTGGCCATGTGTGATGGACCCTTGCTTATCCAGCGTGGTTTTATAATGATTCTAGAGGTTCTAATGCTGATGGCATTTCCTGCACTGTCTGGCTCTGCCAGATGCAAAACCATTAAGGGAAGGTTAAGGAGGAAAGGCCAATGATCACTGCAAAACAGGCCACAGCTGGAATGAGCACATATGATTGAGTCTACCTTAAAAATGTCACATTGTTTTTTAAAAAAAGAGGGAGCCAACAGCAGGTGTAACCTGGCTTGACCCTCATCTGGGGGACTGAGGCTCAGTGTGTCTGTCAGAGGGGACACAGTCTCTTCTGCTTGTTTATTTCTTTGCATGTGTGTTTGCCTGCATTTGGAAGGAGTATGCTTGTATAGCTGCCCATTGTGACTCTGGCTGCGTTGGCATCATTCACCACATGTCCATTTCGGTTGCCATTGCAATGAAGTTAAACGAAAACAGCTTGTCCTTCTGGGGAAGGAGCCCTGGAAAAGAATCTGGCACCAGAAGTCAAATTCTTTGCAGTGCAATGTGAAAAGTTGCCTTTTGAGTAGTGTGAAGTGCGAGTCGGTGTGAAGAGTCTCTGTGTGACAACAAATCTCTGTGTGGTGATGTGTGTGTCTCTGAAGTATTGGTATGTGCATGTGAATCGTGTGTGGACACATTACAGTGTGTGACTGTGATGTTTGTGTTAGCGAGCACTCAGTGTTTGACTGCACTTGGCAATGTGCATGTATGCATGCATTCTGCATGATTTGATGTGTGTGGGCGATGCATGCGGTGATGTGTGTCCCTGCCCAGACACGTTACAATATATGTGACTGATGTTTGCATTTGGCAGTAACCAAGCTCTGCATTTGACGACACTGGGCAATGTCCATGTTTGCATGTGGCTGTGTAAGGTATTCTGCATGAATGACACATGATTTTGTGTCGGGGGGAAGAGCGATGGATGTGGTGACAGGCATGCATGTGAAAATGGGGAGGCACGTCTGTGTGAGATGGGTAGCCGTGCCCATGTGTCACACTTGATGTGTGAGCCCATGACTGTGTCTAATTGGACATGCTGATGTGTATTAGCATGTATTTTGAATGTCAAGAGCTTGTTTCTCCACCAGGAATTGGACTGTATGGCTCTCAGCTTTGGAATGTACCATTGACATTCCCACCAAAGCCCGCATTGGAACCACTCTGAAACAGCAGTGAAGAGCAAGGAAAAGATGAAGGGATTCTAGTTACATGTCTCTACCAGATTCCAGGGGGCTGAGGGACACATCCCAAGTTGGAAGCAGCAGCTGGAGCTGCTGAGCTGAGAGAGAGAGACAGGAGGGGAAAAGAGGGAGGTTTTGGGGAGCGGGGAGGTTAAAAAGGCCTTTGTGACGTCTGCTGCAGTGTGACTCAGCCTCACTCGACAGCTCCAGGCTGCCAAGAGAAGTTGGCCTGGAAAGATTGTTTCAGCCTTAGAGGACGTGGTTCACAGTGTGTTCCAAGTCGGCCTTTCTTTCTCTCTTTTGCTGGAAGGATTTCTGGACAACGCTCTGCATTCACTGTCCCTCACACCCACAGCTTTCCCTGGTCTCTCGCAACTGCCAGAAGGGGCTCAGCGTGGGGACCTGGTAGGGGAGCAGCAGGGGGAAGTGCCCCCTTTGTAAAATGAAGGGAGGGTGTTTGATTACATTACACAGGGTAAATTCTGCACCACATTACCCTCCTGCAACTCTGCTGCAATCTGTAGAGTTGCACGGGGTAGAATTTGGCCCACTAAGTACATTTGACTACACACATGTGGTCTGCAGGGTCGCCTTTTTGTTGCCATGTCTTAGAGTGTGTGCCATGTGATGTATTGATTTATGCTGATAGGCACTGGGTGTTAGTGTGTGCTTGTATACAACTGCACACAAGGTTGTCAGCTCTTGGGATTTGATCTCAAGTCTTGCGATATTTGATATTTTTCTTAAAACCCCAGCTCCTGGAGTCCTGTGATTACATGAGAATCTCCACTTTCATATAAAAAAGAGGATGTTTCTACCCCTCGTGCTTGCAGAGAAAAGATTGAAAACCTGACCCAGATGCACCCTAAGGTATGTCTACACTGTAATTAAAAACCCATGGCACTCAGTCTCAGAGCCCTGGTCAATTGACTCGGATAAAAATAGCAGTATGGACATTCAAGCTCGCCTGGGCTGGAGCCTGGACTCTGATACCTGCGTCCTTCACAGGGTCTCAGACCCTGGGCTCCAGCCCAAGCCTGAACATCCACACGGCAATTTTTAGCCCCGCAGCCCAAACCCCACAAGCCCAAGTCAGCTGACCTGAGCCAGCTGTGGCCATGCCACAGGTCTTTTATGGCACTGTAGACATACCCATAGTGCTCAAAAACCCCAAGGAAAAGAACAACAAATCGACTCTGTTTTTAAAACCTCATGATTTTTAATACAATCTCATGAAACGCCTGGGGTTGGAAATATTGTGTGTGTGTACCTGTGCATTGATTTCTGCACATCTGTCTTGGTGAGGTTTGTCCATATATAGCTCTGCACTATGCAGGTGGGTGCTTGAACACATCTAAGTGCATGTGGGTTTGCTGAAAGGAGTTTGAATGTGACTGACGTCTTAGCCTCGGAAGATTCTCGTCCATATCTCTGACCAGGCCTTTGGAGGAAAGACCAACTCTCAACTGGTCCACATCAGGTTTTACACTGGGGCCACTGCATGCCGGGATAGGACTTTGACAGCTTAAGGTCTGGTCTGATTCCCATGAAGGTCATTGGGAAGATTCCCATTGCTTTCCATAGGACTTGGATTGGACATTGAGTTAGTGGTGTGTAAACGTGCAGTGAAGCTGCCACTTCAATGCAGAGTCACACCACTTTCAGTGGAGAAGCTCTCAGTGCCTTGTGGAACTATCTGAGTGCCTTTATGTTGGGGACAGGTTTGATTATGGGGATGTGACAGATTTAGGGCAGGAGTGTGTGCATGCAGAGGTATTAACCATATGTATAGAGGGGCTTGAACTGATTGATGTGTGTACATTTGTGCAGGGGGTTGAATGTTTTAGTAGGGGTTTATGAACGTATGCATGAATTGGTTTCTCTATGAGGCATGCCAGGAGAGGGAGGGAATATGCTATGTTTGTGTCTTGTGGTATAAATCCTAGGTCCTCTATTGTTCTAGGGGTGGGAGGAATTATTTATTTACTAAAAGCTGTTTAGATGCAGTGAAGTTTTGGCTGTTTGCTCTGGGACCATAGTGGTGCCTGCTTGATCTATGGGGTGTGATGTAGGTTGCCTGTCTCTGATCAGAGGTATATGTGCTGATCAGCATGTGCCAGATGGTTTGTGCAGTAGGTATGGGGTACGGAGCAGCTCACAGGAGGACACAGGAGAGTTCTACGTGAACTCTGTATCTGGAGTGGCACAGTCCCCAGGGTCCCTGGCTGGCCTCTGGCTTCTGCTCATCCCTTGTGCATGGATTTGAATGTGAAGAAAGATCTTATAGGAAAATATAATTATCTGGGAAAAAGAGCTCCCTGTTCTTAACTAATAAAAACAGCTCTGTATTGCCAAGAGGCAAGCGCACTGGGAGGAAATGCAATCACCATCAAACACAGCCTCCCCTAATCCTACCTCCCCACCCCACCCCATCCCAAGCCCCTGCTGGGTACCAGGAGCAACAATGCCTCCTGAATTAGTATGGGAGGGTGGGAAGGGCCCAAGAGATATGCTGGGGATTAGGTAAGAAAAGAACCATTAATAGGTAGACAACTGGTGGGTGAGGTAATCTCTTTTACTGGCCCAGCTTCTTTTGGTGAAAGAGACAAGCTTTGGAGCTATCCAGAGGTCTTCTTTCATCACAGAAGTTGCTCCAGTAAAAGCTATTACCTCACCCACTTTCTCTCTAACTTCCTGGGACCAACACGGCTACAACAAAACTGCAGATAATAAGTGTGTGTGTGTGGGGGGTTTAGACGCTGCTCTCTTGGATCCCTCCGAGCTAACGGGCTGAAATCCTAGTTTAGGAAAATCACTGTGTGAGCTCTCTTGCTATTACTCTGCCCACCCACCAATCTAACTCTTCTCCCACACTGAAATCTGGCTAGGCTTCACCCATCCCCAGCGTCAGCCCTATGCATGTTGGTTTCCTTTGTTGAGGAAGCTGACAGGAGAGAGGTGATCGCCACAGGACCAAATCTCCAAGATTCCTGGTGTTGAGTTGGGAATGAGGTTTTCTACAGGTAACCAGATCAAAGTTTGAGAAGGAGGAGGAGCGAGCTTTTTAAGAAGCCCACGAAATTCATCAGGAAAGATTCAGGATGCATTAGAAATAGATTATTTTTATGAACTGTACAGTAGCATGTAGCGACCCGCCTAAGATCAGGGCCCCCCCTGTGCTAGGCCCTGTACATACACATAGCAAAAGCCCCGCCTCAAGGGCTAAAAACCAAAATGGATATGACAGACCAAGCATGGGAGGGGAAAGAGAGGAAGTGACTGACCCCAGGCCACTGTAACAAGGTGCCCATTAAGGACCAGGGCCTACCCAGCTCTGTTTGATTATCAGACCCAGCTGGGAAGGGTTCAGGTGTTTTCTATAAAGGGCTGAGAGACTCAGTTGGAGGGAGATGGGCTCCTACAGTAAGGGGCAGGCGGGCGGGCGAGCGAGCGGGCGGGAAAAGAAAAGAAAAGGATGGGAAATGTATGTATCCATCCTTTCAGCACTGAGAGAGGAAAGGAAAAGCCTTAGGGAGTTGTAGTCCCAGGGGCAGAGGAACTGCTTTGTTTTGCTCAAGTTTTATGTTTAAAGGGTAAAACTGGGAGCTGAGTGAAGGGCATGAAGGACTTTGGGTGTGGTGTTAGGTCTTCCTGGGCTGGGCAGACAGGCCAGCAACTCTGTGGTCACACTGGAGCTCTCTGGAGGAGCCAGGAGTAGAGCCCCAGGCTCAGGTCTCCCTGTCCAGTGCCTTGGCCACTAGACAACACTGCCTCTCTGCTTTGAACTTTGTTTTTCCTGCTGCCCAGACTCGGGTAGGTGATAGTTGTTGCAGCCACCCATGTGAGCTCTGTTTAGCACCCCTCTCCTATAGCTGGTGTGCAGAGATAGATTGGGAGTGTGGGACTAAACCAGCAGCTTTACTGATCACATCTAGCTGCAGGGAGACCCGCACAGAACTGACAAACACTCAGTATTCTCTCCCAGCATCCACTGGCCGCAGTGGAAATCCTGGGATGCCTTGTTCAAGACCTGTCTCAACCTCAGTTGCTAATCATTGCCTGCCTGGTGCAGGAGCAACAGTTTCTATCTGGGACATTACGACAGGGAACATAGGAACCACAGAGCAAAGTACAGGAGACATAGAGAGCAGTAAAGGGGATTTCTAAATTTTAGTGGCTAGATCCTCAGCTGGTATAATTCAGCAGGCCCAAGATTTCTAAACCTAACGTGCAACTAACTATCTTCACAACACTGAGATGCAGGGAGAATTGATCAGCTTTAACAAGGGCAGGAAAAGAGATGTTTAAAAAACAGGCAGGCATGTGAGGCGCCTTTTGAAGCTCATACAGGAGCTACCTGCTGTGCTTAATTTCAGAATCTAACACTCTCATTAAAGGGAGAGGGAGGGCGCCTTTCATCTCCGCAGCACGTTGCATCCTCGCGGCTCGCCACAAACGTTTTCATCAGAATCTCTGACCACTACAATACACTGAGCACATAGAACCTGTGTGGGACTAGGCATCACCTTGGGGGCAGGGGGGAAGGTGGAAGTTATGTCTCTTTAAGCTGTTACAGTGACCCACCCCCCATGCGATGTGGGGGGGTAAAAATAACCCTCCACTATTAACTGGAGCAAATATTTGCAGTTTGGGACATGGAAGAAAGAAAGATGGATTATTTGGATTTTCTTTGATGAGAGAAAGGAAAATATGCTTTATTTTCACAAAGAAAGGAATATCCAGAACTACTTTCTTTCTTTTTTGCTGTGGGTTTTGTAGCAGGAGCAGGGTTTGTTCTCCCTCCAACTTTTCTTTCTCTGAGAAACAAGTCTGGAGTTTGTGTTTATAGAGACAAGAAATGCCTGCCCGCCCCTATTTATAGTGCGGGATTAATGTATATATAGACAGGCCTGTATGTGTGGGAGTGTGCACATCCTCTCTCAGAGCTGTCCAGTGGGGCAAAAAGCTTTTCTCAGCCACCTCCACCTTGGCCAGAAGTTTCCTCTCTCAGCCTCCCCCGCCCCAGTTCCCAGAGGAAATGACAGTGTGAACCCAGAGATTCTGTGGGACAGGATATATAAAACCTCAAACTCTCCTGAAGCCAAGCCAGGAGGATCACTCTAGCTCTGAGGGGCAGGCGAGGAGGGGAAACGGAAAATTCCTCCAGAGTCCCTGAGGGCTGAGCACGGATCCATCCGCTTGGTTCTCACATGCATCAAGAGCTTTTCTTTCTTTCTTTTTAAGGGTGGTAGGGAGGAATTTCAATTTTTAGGGTTAGTAAGCAATCACATACTGACCCGAGTCACTTACTGTGCAGCACTTTAGTTCCTATCCCCACCCTCTCCCACAATGAGCAGCAAGCTCACCTCCTCAGGAGCAGTCAAAAGGCCCCAGTGAATGGATTTGATTGTACAAGTATTTTCTTTCTTTTGCACAGGGGAGTGGGATGCAAGGAGGAAGATCGTGGGAACTTTTGGTATCAGTTCCTTTAGACTGGTCTGATTCTATCCCGGGGGTAAGCAGGGATCTTGTATAAAACAGTGGTGTTGTGCCTGAGTGGGGTTTTGGCGTGGTGTCACTAGCTAGTATTTCACTTTCTTTTGAGGGAGGACAGAAGTTGGTCAAGGAAAGATGAGCCATATGGGCAGAAAATTGTATACTACCTATTTGTATTCCAATAGTGCCTAGAGGCCCCAACCAAGATCAGGGCCCCTTGCACAAGGGGCTATGCGCACACCCGTAGCCGGAGACAGCCCCTGCCCCACAGCGTTTAGAATCTGAATAGATAAACTGTATGATTATCAAAAAGAAAAGGAGTACTTGTGGCGCCTTAGAGACTAACAAATTAAGTCCTCCTTTTCTTTTTGCGAATACAGACTAACACGGCTGCTACTCTGAAACCTGTATGATTATCCTTATTTTACAAATGAGTCACTGAGGCACAGAGAGATTAAGGGTCTGATTCGCTGCGTCCCTGGCCCATGTGTGGCCGTTGACATGTGTGCAGTGTGACAGCAATGGGGGAGCAGAAGGCTGAATCAGAAAGGTGGCGTTTCACATGCACTTTGCACTGGGGCTAACGACTACTGGCTTGTCCGCGTGGGGCAGTGTGACCAGCTCTGTCGATAGAGTGAGCCAGGTTTAGCATTACAGGTGTAACACCCCGCTCTGAGGGAACTTAAAGTCCTTGTCTGCACACACAAGTTGTACTGCTTTAGCCATACAAGTACCGATAAAATGGTTCAACCGTCCTGGGATGGAAGCCGACATATTGATATGAAGGTGCTCTATACCGTTATGGTTTCATAGGCTTTAAAGCCAGAAGGTGCCGTTACCTCATCTACTCTGATCTCTTGCATCACGCAGGTCATTAATTTTCACGCAGATACCCTATATTAAGCCCAAAGTTAGACTAAAGCATTTCAGCTCTCAAGAGACCAAACTATATGCCACCGGCAGAGAACAGGAGAGACTGAGGGGCCATCAATGCCCGAGACCCTGGCAGTGGCAGGGGATTGATTGCATGAGATATGTATAAGTGAGAACAGAATAGCTATTCCCATCTAGGAAGGGGAATAAGCTATCGCAGGATATGGGACCTTATACTAGTATATCTGCATCCACTGTATTAGTTGTACTGGTATAACTGTACTGGTAAAAAAAAAAATCAACCCCCCACACCGAAATAGTTATAATGGTACCAAAACTGTGTAGAGCAGGTCTTATGCTGGTATAACAGGGCTTGTTCTTGGGGACAGCATAACACCCTTCCCAAGTGATATATGCAAAACTGAAAAAGATTGTAACTGGAATCAGAGCGTCCATGTGGGCGGGTGATACCTGTATAACTATAGTGCCTGAATTCACACCATCAGTTACCAAAACAGCTTTTCTGTGTGGATAAAGCACATAGCAGTGGAGATTAGATTGGGAGGTCCAGATCCCCACAAGTATTTAGGCAGTTAACTCCCACTGGTTAAGTTACTTGTCCAGAGTCACCCACGGAGTCAGCAGATCTCTCTAACAGCCAGTCCAGTGTCTTAACTCAGACCATCCTTCTTCTTAAAGACAGGAAAAATCAGAAGTTCCAGATAGCCTGGACAGCCCCACTACTTCACGCATCTAGGAGACTATGATTCAGGCAGCACAGAATTAGCAATTAAAAACACATTTCTTCTGTAACTAATCACAGACTTAAGAGCAGCTGAGAGGTGTTTCTGTGTGTGCTGATGAGCCACCGCCCTTTCGTTCCCTGAAAAGGACTTTATCCCCCCCCATGCCCTCCGCCCCAGTCCGCAAATAAAAAACATTTGAGCAAAAGGGAAAAAAAAAAGTTCTCCACTCAAATTTATAACTGACTCATTACCAATAAAAGCTCCCTTTTAAACTGGGTGAGTCATGGCATCATGCTGTGGCTTTTGCGCTACATTACACACATGTTACTTTCTTCCTTATTCAGCTGAAGGGATGTGGTGGGACCCCTCCCCAGGCCAGTCAGGTGCCCGCCCGGAGGCTGTGCAACCCCCTGCTTTTCCTGCCAAGTGATATTTTTGGCAAATCTCGAGAGGCTGTCTGGCTGCTACTGTCTGTTGAGCAGCAAAGGACTGCCACGCAGGACAGCGCAATACCCAGTGGTATTGCATGGAGCCCAGCAGGATTGCAACACAAGACGTGTGCAGCTCAAGAGAGACAGGGATGGAAAATCTGAATTTTTTCATTCTATTGAGTCTTGGGTGGGGCCAGAATTTATGTCCCGCCATCAACTGGAGAAAGGGTGTGTGTGTGTGGGGAAAAATTTAAGGTGCAGGTGAAAAGTGCTGTTCTTCCAAGGAAATATAGTGAGTTGCGAAATCCACTTTCTATCCAAGACTAGTGCAGAGAGTTGTATGCTTGGGATAGGCGCAGGGAGACTGGTTAAACCCGCTTCTCCCAGAGATATCTTAGCATCGGCTTCTGTCAGCCTCTGCAGCCAAACTTTCCACCAATCACCTCCTGTAACTCTAGCATCCAGCCCCTGCACGCCTGTCCAGTCTCAGCATTCACCCTGTTTTCCCATTTCTCTTGCTTAGCACCTGCCCCAGGGCTGTTTCATGTGGCTGGGTATCTTTCACTGGCTCTTCACATCCCAGAATCCAAACGTGGCGATTATGTGCAATTTGAACTTGTGACACGTGAGCTGATTCAGATAAAAACCAATCTGACCCAAACCTTCCTCCCAAACTTGAACCAACCCTGCACCCACCACTTCTGTTAGGTTTGGAAAAGCTAGGACCAGAAGCAGAATTGCAGGAACACAGTGAGAGAGTCTGTTTGCATAGAACCTCCAGATCAGTTTGGCAGATTTAAGTGTCATTCTAACCCAGGATTAAATTTTGCAAATAACCCCGATCTTTGCAACGGAACAAACCAAGCTTCCTGAACTTTGAAGTGTCTGAAATTTGGATCTGAATTTTGTAGCTTCATGCTACCTTTAATAGATGCACCCCAGACAGGTATGCTAAAACACACAGAGGCATGCTCACCCCATACATGTTCACACAGAAATACTCACCCAACTCTCACAGACACACAAACATGCCAAAAAAGCATTAGCACCTGAAAATATTGTGCTTGCATTTTTTTGTGCCCACAGTTCACTGCAGGTGCACATATTGGCAGTTACATGGTTAACTGCTGAACATCTTGGGCATCAAAATAAGCTAGTTAATTTCACTCTGATTTAAAATCAGATTTTAGTCCATTTCATTTCCCAGTTAGTATGCATTAGCAAAAAGGCTGCAAATCTTATTTGAAAACACTGCAGGCAAATTCTTCTGGAGATGGGATGGGAACTGTTTCCACCTTTTCAGTTAAAAAAAATCCTAGAAACATTTCTATTGGGCTTAGTTTTTCTGTTATATTTTATTAATAACCTAATTATAAAGCCAAATTCAACCTGACACACAACATGATCAAACGTTAAAATATCACTAGGTTATTTTGATGAACATTCAGTTTCCACAATTGACCTGCAACTGCAGCTAAGCCTTCCACAGAGACCAGGGCAGTTTCAAATACCTGCTATACTTGTGAAATTGGGGCGGGGTGTGTGTGTGTGGGGTGTGTGTGTGCGCGTGCGTGCCGTTGATCTGCCACCTAACCTCAGTGTCGGCCCAAGATCTGTGGAAGTGTCTCAATTTAAGCTGCATCCTGGGTGGTTGGCTTGCAGACTGACTACAGAGTCCTGAATTTATTTTAGGCATGATGTGTCATGCACACTGCACTGCTGCAGCATGGCTTTGCAGTGGTATAATATGCCATTGCATCAATCTGTGATGCTGTTGCTTCATGGTGTGAAGATTCAACATAATCACATTATTTCGGAGTCATTTTATAAAGGCGCAGCTGTCCCAGAAAAGACTAATTTGGGATTGAGGAATCCCTTACTACAGTAATTTTGCTGGGCCCACCCCCAAACCCCAGAAGCCGATTTGGTGATATAGATATCACTGAAAGCAGGGTCATTTATGTGGACTCCTGCTAAGAGCTGCGTGCAGCAGAGAGACTACAAAAACATTTCTCTTGATTGGCATCTCTTGATTCGGAGGTTAATTATGTATATGAAACCAGCACTTGCATGACATATTGGGCCAAACCCAGAATCCAGGTCAGCTAGGTATGAAAATACGAACCAACGATTTTCCTAGGAGTGTCCTAGGGGAAAAATGTAGGTTAATGAAGCCTGCAGCTGCACTAAGACTAGACTCAGTTTAGGGAATCTAGATTCTAAGGAGAAGAGTCCTAACTGGATTTCTGTGGCCACCTGGAATGGACTCTGGGAACAGCCATGGGAGCAGAAAACGTGGACTGAATTTCTCTCTGCCTGTTGTGAATGGTCTCTGTTTTCAGCCAGTCAATACATCAGACTTAATTTAGACTCTAGGCTAAGGTTGTCTGTGCCTATGAAATTGTATCACCATCAACTTTAAACCTGACGTTAGTGACTGTAATCCACAGCTCGCCCTGTGCTGCCCCTGTTTAGGAATGTGCTTATTGTGAATTTGCCTGAAGCTTGCCACTGCTAAATATAAGAGTGAGAAGAACATATTCCTACATGGTTCCCACGATAGTGACTTGCATTCTGTTCCTTCTCTCTCTTACAGTTTTTTTTCTGCTCTTTCCCATCAGCTGGAAACTTTTCCAACTGCTTGGAACTTTGACCTCAACATATGTGGTGCATTTGCAAAAAAAAAATAAAAATAAAAAAAAAAATTTAGATTTCTCAATGTAGCACAAAAGAATCTCCAAACCGTAATACTTTATTGTTACCCACAGTCCAATGGAGGGACAGACCCAACCTCCCTTTGACTTCTGAGTGAGGAATGTCTAGGCAATCTTCATAGGTCTCAAGTCCTGTTAAAAGAGGAGGTCAGGCTAGCCGCATTGGTCTGCATGCTTAGCTGATCTGCTAGAGAAGTAGTAAAACACAGTAGTAACTTCTCCATGACAAAGGCCAGGTGGCGTGGCTGTCCCAGCAGTATAGGAAGGGCACTGATGTAAACAAGAGGAAATTGGCAGGGTAATTGTCTACCTGTGAGGAGTTTGGCCACTCCTGCAGAACCAATTAGCTTGGAAGGGACTTCCAGGGAGTCATTTAGGCCCAGATCCAGCAAAGCACTTAAGCATGTGCTTAACTTTAAAACAATGACCCAAGCAGTCCTATTGAAGCTAATTGGGGTACTCATGTTCTCAGAGTTAGGTGCATGATGATTGAATTGGTGCCTGCATCCATGTAATTTTTCAGAACCTCCTCTGAGAGACAGGTGTCAAGTCCAGCCTCTTGACTATGTCCACTGGAGGGAGGTGTCTCCATAACGTCCCATGGCTGTTTTGTTCCATTGCTTACTAGAGATATGCCAAAATCAGAGTCAGGCATCCAAACACCCCTGAACTTTGGGGAACTTACCATCCAGGTAGAGAGCTGCACTGATTCTTACAATGTTCCCCTTCATAGAATCATAGAATATCAGGGTTGGAAGGGACCTCAGGAGGTCATCTAGTCCAACCCCCTGCTCAAAGCAGGACCAATCCCCAACTAAATTATCCCAGCCAGGGCTTTGTCAAGTCTGACCTTAAAAATATCTAAAGGAAGGAGATTCCACCACCTCCCTAGGTAATGCATTCCAGTGTTTCACCACCCTCCTAGTGAAATGGTTTTTCCTAATATCCAACCTAAACCTCCCCCACTGCAACTTGAGACCATTACTCCTTGTTCTGTCATCTGCTATCACTGAGAACAGTCTAGATCCATCCTCTTTGGAACCCCCTTTCAGGTAGCTGAAAGCAGCTATCAAATCCCCCCTCATTCTTCTCTTCTGCAGACTAAACAATCCCAGTTACCTCAGCCTCTCCTCATAAGTCATGTGTTCCAGTCCCCTAATAATTTTTGTTGCCCTCCGCTGGACTCTTTCCAATTTTTCCACATCTTTCTTGTAGTGTGGGGCCCAAAACTGGACACAGTACTCCAGATGAGGCCTCACCAATGTCGAATAGAGGGGAACGATCACGTCCCTCGATCTGCTGGCAATGCCCCTACTTATACATCCCAAAATGCCATTGGCCTTCTTGGCAACAACAGCACACTGTTGACTCATATCCAGCTTCTTGTCCACTGTAACCCTTAGGTCCTTTTCTGCAGAACTGCTGCCGAGCCATTCGGTCCCTAGTCTGTAGCGGTGCATTGGATTCTTCCGTCCTAAGTGCAGGACTCTGCACTTGTCCTTGTTGAACCTCATCAGATTTCTTTTGGCCCAATCCTCTAATATGTCTAGGGACCTCTGTATCCTATCCCTACCCTCCAGTGTATCTACCTCTCCTCCCAGTTTAGTGTCATCTGCAAACTTGCTGAGGGTGGAATCCACACCATCCTCCAGATCATTTATGAAGATATTGAACAAAACCGGCCCCAGGACCGACCCTTGGGGCACTCCACTTGATACCGGCTGCCAACTAGACATGGAGCCATTGATCACTACCCTTTGAGCCCGACAATCTAGCCAACTTTCTATCCACCTTATAGTCCATTCATCCAGCCAATACTACTTTAACTTGCTAGCAAGAATACTGTGGGAGACCGTGTCAAAAGCTTTGCTAAAGTCAAGGAACAACATGTCCACCGCTTTCCCCTCATCCACAGAGCCAGTTATCTTGTCACAGAAGGCAATTAGATTAGTCAGGCATGACTTGCTCTTGGTGAATCCATGCTGACTGTTCCTGATCACTTTCCTCTCCTCTAAGTGCTTCAGAATTGATTCCTTGAGGACCTGCTCCATGATTTTTCCAGGGACTGAGGTGAGGCTGACTGGCCTGTAGTTTCCAGGATCCTCCTTTTTCAAAGATGGGCACTACATTAGCCTTTTTCCAGTCGTCCGGGACTTCCCCGGATCGCCATGAGTTTTCAAAGATAATGGCCAGTGGCTCTCAATCACATCCGCCAACTCCTTTAGCCCTCTCGGATGCAGCGCATCCAGCCCCATGGACTTGTGCTCGTCCAGCTTTTCTAAATAGTCCCGAACCACTTCTTTCTCCACAGAGGGCTGGTCACCTCCTCCCCATGCTGTGCTGCCCAGTGCAGCAGTCTGGGAGCTGACCTTGTTCGTGAAGACAGAGGCAAAAAAAGCATTGAGTACATTAGCTTTTTCCACATCCTCTGTCACTAGGTTGCCTCCCTCATTCAGTAAGGGGCCCACACTTTCCTTGACTTTCTTCTTGTTGCTAACATACCTGAAGAAACCCTTCTTGTTACTCTTAACATCTCTTGCTAGCTGCAACTCCAGGTGTGATTTGGCTTTCCTGATTTCACTCCTGCATCCCCGAGCAATATTTTGATACTCTTCCCTGGTCATTTGTCCAATCTTCCACTTCTTGTAAGCTTCTTTTTTGTGTTCAAGATCAGCAAGGATTTCACTGTTAAGCCAAGCTGGTCGCCTGCCATATTTACTATTCTTTCTACACATTGGGATGGTTTGTCCCTGTAACCTCAATAAGGATTCTTTAAAATACAGCCAGCTCTCCTAGACTCCTATTCCCCTCATATTATTTTCCCAGGGGATCCTGCCCATCAGTTCCCTGAGGGAATCAAAGTCTACTTTTCTGAAGTCCAGGGTCCGTATTCTGCTGCTCTCCTTTCTTCCCTGTGTCAGGATCCTGAACTCGACCATCTCATGGTCACTGCCTCCCAGGTTCCCATCCACTTTTGCTTCCCCTACTAATTCTTCCCGGTTTGTGAGCAACAGGTCAAGAAGAGCTCTGCCCCGAGTTGGTTCCTCCAGCACTTGCACCAGGAAATTGTCCCCTACACTTTCCAAAAACTTCCTGGATTGTCTGTCCACTGTTATATTGCTCTCCCAGCAGATATCAGGGTGATTGAAGTCTCTCATGAGAACCAAGGCCTGCGATCTAGTAACTTCCGTGAGTTGCCGGAAGAAAGCCTCGTCCACCTCATCCCCCTGGTCCCGTGGTCTATAGCAGACTCCCACCATGACATCACCCTTGTTGCTCACACTTCTAAACTTAATCCAGAGACACTCAGCTTTTTCTGCAGTTTCATACTTGAGCTCTGAGCAGTCATACTGCTCCCTTACATACAGTGCAACTCCCCCACCTTTTCTGCCCTGCCTGTCCTTCCTGAACAGTTTATATCCCTCCATGACAGTACTCCAGTCATGTGAGTTATCCCACCAAGTCTCTGTTATTCCAGTCACATCATAATTCCTTGACTGTGCCAGGACTTCCAGTTCTCCCTGCTTGTTTCCCAGGCTTCTTGCATTTGTGTATAGGCACTTGATATAACTCGCTGATCGTCCCTCTTTCTCAGTATGAGGCAGGAGCCCTGCCCTCTCGCGCGCTCCTGCTCATGCTTCCTCCTGGTATCCCACTTCCCCACTTACCTCAGGGCTTCTATGATTCTATGAATGCTTTATAAGTAATTGATTGATTTTGTTAATGATAATTTATTCGTCTGTGGTTTCATTTGTGCTGAAGAACTAAACATCAAGTCTAAGGGCATGTCTTCACTGGCAAAGTTAAAGCTACCTTGGACCTTCCTGGCATTACAAGAGAAACAAAGAAACTTTTTGCTTAATGACTGGGTGCTACCCTTTGATTAAATAAAGTCATCTCCTTTGGAGACAGTCTGGTTCAAAGTCTGCTCTCATTTACACCCCGTCAATCCTGCTGAACTCAGTAGGGGTCTGGGGTCTCTCTGAGGGTGGAATAGTGCACAATAACTTTAAAATCATGGGCCAAAATTCCAGACGTACATGTACAAAATGGGTGTGCACATTTACATGCTCCCAGCTGGGATGTACAACCACCCCAGTGCATGCCTGTATGCAAATTGCCTTGTGCGCACACAATCAAGGATGGCGCTTCTCCATCGGGCATATGCCCTTCTGAAAAGTCAGGCCCTAAATCTCCATAAATTGAAGAAAAATATATGACCTGGCTTGGGAGGCGGGGGGTACAGTGGAGGCATTTTAACTGGATACTTCTGTTGTTCATTACCGCCCCACCCCTGCTGCAACACCAACACTCCCTCCTGGAAGCATACTGTGAGTCTTTAGAGCAGTCCTATGGAAGGCGATTTCATTATCAAGGTTTTACCCCCCCCGTTTGTGCTTATTAAAAATGCTCAACTAGAAGATAATGGGAGAAAGGGGAATTTAGCATATGTGTGGCCTTGACAAAAGCTGGAAGAGAGCAGAGGCATTCCTTCCACTGAAAAATCAGTTTACTAAATCATCACAGTTCTATGTTAAGAGCAAAGGTTTTCAAGTTGTTGGTTTTTTTGGTATGTGCGATGCCCATTTCCATTTGGAAATGGGCAGAACGCCCAGGGTCTGAGCAGAGATGCCCTCCTTGCTAGTCTAAACATGGGCCATCCCTCTACCATCTAAATATAGGCCCTTCTTAACCCACCTGATGCTGGTCCAAAGCATGCATGCTAGGGGCATGAAACTATACATGTGTGGAGATGGGGAGGGCTGGCTTATGGGGGGGATCAACCAACAAGTATTTGATTCTGAGGCTTGGGGCCAGATGTTTGCCTCTGATTCCCCCTTGTGATGGCAGCTCTGATGTAAGATTGGTTTATCCAGCCATCTGAGGGTTCCCCAGCATGCTGGAAACCCCAGTGGCGTAGAGCTGGCATAGCTGGCACTATACGACCCCTCGTTGCAGCCCCCAGTGTAGGTGGTCTGTAAGGGACGTGGCTGGGAAAGTGGGTGTGGCCAGAATTGCCCTTGTGCTCTGACGTGTCCCAAGTCCTGGAATGGTCCCTTCAGCTGTTGGCAATTGGCTATCAGTTGAGCAGCCTCGAGGCTGACCTGATTTGGTTGGGAGGTGAACTGGCCCTAGCACCAGTGAGCCAGAAAAGTGGCATAAAGCCACCTTTGTTCGCTGCCCTTAGGACCTGTACCAGATGGAGCTCAGCTGGTCCCAAGGGCTGGGCCCTGGGACTAGAAAGGCATCTGCACAGTTCCATTGATGATCATACGCCCAGTTGGAGATCTGGTACTTTGTGTGTGTTCAAGAATTCAGTCTACTCCTCTCTTTCTTCACCACCATGCTACAGCCTCCCATTGACTGCTGGAAAATGCCCAATAATAGTCAAGTAAGTAATAAACTGCATTCTCCCAACTCTAGCACCCTCAAGTCTTCCCGTCTCAGTCAGCTTCTCCTCACACCCATTCTCTCCTACAGAAGGGACAAGCTGGGGTGAATGCATAAGGAAGGCTCCTAGGAAGGTTGAAGCTGGCACCACTTGGCAGAAGACGCGAGAAACCATTGACTAACCATCCCTGGTATGGTGATGCTGTAAACTTTGGAAACAATTAGAGTGTTGCATTATGAAACATCTAAAGTGAGTGCCAGAAAGAACATTGGAGCCATCTTGGACAAAGAAATAAGCAGTGGCTCTGCCTGGGTAGCTCTTTGTCCAGTGAATAAAAGCCAGAATTAGATGGAAGGTGATCACTTTACCCAATAACGAAGCAGAAGAGAGAGAATTTTTCCACTTAGGTTGCCAGCCACTACAATATTTTGGCGAGTGAAGAAGATAGTGTGCAGCAGACAGTTATGGATCCTTGCACGTCCTGGAAGCACAATTGGCCTGTGGAAAGAACCATCTTGGATGCTCTGGGTGCCAAGGAATTTTGCAATGAACAGGACACCGATCCACAACGGGTTAAGGCCGTGGTTGCCTTTGAATCTGAATCAGGAAGGTTCACTTGAAGAAAATGGCTGGGAAGCAGAAAACTAGAGCTGGTGGCAGTTTTTCATTCCACAAGGTTTTTAGACAAAACACTGTCTGTTTTCTAAAGAAAAGTTTTTGAGGAAAAAATTCATTTCTTTCGAAATTTCCCAGTTTTTCAACCAAACATTAAAACTTTGGGGGTTTTTGAAAACTGAGTACAAAAAAATTGTCCAAAAAAAAATTCCAGTAAATTTTTTTGGGAAAAAAAGAAAAAAATTCATTTCTTGCAATTTATTTTCTGACAGGAAAATGCGTATCTTTTTCTAACCAGCCCTAGAGAAGACAAAGTGGTTGAAGTTTTGTGGACCAGTTGATGAAGGAGTCCAAGTCAAACTTTGAAGCTGGGTTGGAGATATGAAACCCTGTCAAATGAGGAAGAGGAGGAATTGCCTGCGTTCAGTGGCAGAGGGGGCCACTGAGGGAGTGGATCAGGTTTAAAGAAAGGCTGAAGGAGGAATGATTGGACCAGCTGGGAGAACTGGCAGTCCTTGGAAAGCCAGTAAGAAGAAGAGCTGATTGAATAAAACACCTGAGCCATGGATGGGTTTAAGAATGAAAGTGCCAAGTTTGGCTTGCCCTGACCCATGAGCTCATGCACTTCATTACTCTGAGTGTTCAAACAGCCACTGAGCAGCCAGAAAAAGGCCTGTAAATCCCAGAGTGTGAGCATTCACACTGGAAACTCATGATTCACTGCCGCCCTTGGAGCGCATCCTGGTCCTGGGGAGAGCCATTGCACAGGCAGAGCTTGACCAAGGAGTGAGGCTGTCTGCACTAGGACAAAGTGTTCCCTCAAAGTGGAAATATTTGCTCTTGCAGCCTGTTGCCACCCCTCTCCTCCCTTTCCAGAGGCAAAGATGCTGACAGGAAGAGTGACTGGAGAGTTAACAAATTTTGGCGGGAAATGGGAGAGGCAGAGGGAGGGGGAGCCCTCTGCACCTCCTCCCCCACACTCTCCAAGGCAGTGGTTTTCAAACCTTTTTTCTGGCGACTCAGTTGAAGAAAATGTTTGATGCCCGTGACCCAACAGAGCTAGGGATGAGGGGTTTTGGGTGTGGGAGGGGCTCAGGGCTGGGGCAGAGGGTTGGGGTATGGAGGTGAGAGCTGAGGGGTCGGACCGGGAATGAGGGGTTCAGGGTGTGGGAGGGGGCTCTGGGCTGGGGAAGGGGGTTGGGGTGTGGGAAGGGGTCAGAGCTCTGGGCTGGGGTTGCAGGCTCTGGGGTGGGGCTGGGGATGACAGGTTTGGGGGGCAGGTGGGGGCTCCGGGTTTGGGGGGGCCTCAGGGCTGGGGCAGGGGATTGGGGCGCAGGGCTGCGGCACAGGCTTACCTCGGGCGGCTCCCGGTCAGCGGCGCAGTGGGAGTGCTAAGGCAGGCTTCCTGCCTGTCCTGGCACCATGGACCGATCTGCACCCCAGAAGCACCGAGCAGCAGGTCCAGCTCCTAGGCAGAGGCACACAAGCGGTGCTGTGTGGCTCTCACCTGGAGGCACTGCTCTCCCCCAGCTCCCATTGTCTGGCTCCCAGCTAATGGGAGTGTGGAGTTGGTGCTCGGGGCGGGGGCAGCGCACAAAGCCCTGTGGCCCCCCCACCTAGGAGCCGGACCTGCTGCTGGCTTCTTCCTGGGTGCAGTGCAGTGTCAGAACAGGTAGGGACTAGCCTGCCTTAGCCAGGCAGCACCACCGATGGGACTTTTAATGGCCCGGTCAGCGGAGCTGACCAGAGCCGCCATGACCCAGTGCCTTACATTCCGTGACCCAGTATTTGATCATGACTTGCAGTTTGAAAATCATTGCTCTAAGCAGCTCCAGTCGCTGCTCTCTGTCCCCTGGGAGGGGAGAGAAGGGAAGGCAAAGTTTGCAACGGGCTCCAGAACACGCATTGCCTGCTAGGCTTTGAACCTGGGCCTCCTAGCCCTGGCTGTGGAAGCTGTGCCTATGCATGCTGGAAGACATAAGGAGTTGCTTCTTAGACCAAGAGCACTGGTTCAGTGGACTGGTTGCCATCGGAGCCTGTTCCTGAGACACCTCAGCTGAGCAGCTCAGCTGACCCCAGTTAGTGCTGTGGCTGCTTTTGTGGAGTGCCCCAGGAGATGCTCCTGCAGCCATTGCCTAGTTTGTCAATGAGTTTGGAGACCCAGGACAGCCTGGAGGCAGGATTGGTTTTGTCCAGGTCTCATACACCCAGGCTTTAGCAGAAGATCACTGAGCTGGGCCACAGGTTTATAAGGAGCACTCAGCTTGCCGGATCCCAGCACCTGTCTAAGGCTCTTCCTTGCCCATTGCCTGCATCTTTCTCCCACACCTGTCTGACAATGCTGGGCACAGAGCAGAGCTCTCAGAACTGTTCTGCAAGACTATTCAGGTCCTGGTCAGAACCCTCAGGGATCTGATATGAGTGGCCAGTGAGGCATGGAGTAGTTGCTAATCAGAGAAATGGTTAATTTTTTGTTTGCTTTACAAAAGACTACCTCTTTTTATCCCTTTCCATGATAAGCATCATCCCCCACCCCCACTGCTTCGTGCTAAGACTTCTCATTGCTTGTCTCCTGCCTGGGTCTGTGACGGCACAGAGCACTATCAAGGGTATTGGAATTGTCCTCAGGGTCAGGCATCCATGGCCTATATGTCCCCATGAGAGTTGGAGGCACTGCTAACTGATTGCACCCAGACCAGTGGCTATAAAATAGGTGATGCCACAAACCTGGCCAATGCTGCCCAGGATCCTCATGTATATCAGCTGGCACTACTTAGTGGAATATGGGTTATTCAGGACCCTCCTGGGTAAAAGTTCAGTCATCCAATTAGGGAGAGAAACAATGCCTTGTGACTAGTGTGGCCAACCCCAAGGAGATTAGGTGATGAAAGCATCCCTAAGCATGTCCACCTTTTGCATGGAGTGGGAAGCAGGAAGGCAGGGCACGGCTGTGGTGGAGTCAGAAGAGAAAGGGCTGGAGATGTTCAACAAGGGCTGTATTTCTGGAGGAGGAGCAGCTGCATGGCACCTGCAGGCCAGGCCAGCAATGGACGAGGCCAGCATGTCAGTATCACCTTTAGTCTGATCTGGATGAGGTGCCTATTTCCCAGATTTATGACTGTCCTGCCAGATGTGAGGGATACAGCTGACGGAGAAAAGACAAAGAGAAGGACAGTGGAATTTCAGTCGCGGGATGCTGGAGCAGGGAGCACCCACAGCTCAAAGATCTGCCAAGTGCTGTGTGGTAAAACTTGGCCAGTTCATGAGGGAAACTAAGAATAAATCAATGCTTTGCATTCCTGCCTCTCCTGTGCCCAGCAGTAATCCTCACTGGCTGAACAGAGACTGGTTCATTCCATGTGTGTGTATCCGTTCCAGGCCCTGTGGCGTCCCCTCCTAGCTGGGACAGAGATCAAGCCCTCACTCTGTGCTGTTACAGGCTGTGCCTCCTACTGCACAGAGCACATCTGATGTGGTGGCACCTTTCCATTTTCCTGCTCCTACTAATGCACCTCAACCTCACACATCCCTCTATAAGGGGGAGAAGATATTGAATTACCCGTGACAGCTGGGCTGCTGATTTCTCTGGAGGCTGGAGTTTGCACCTGAATATTCAGCTGGAGAAAACCACACAGTGTGTGTATAAATGCCTGCAGCGTAGCTATAAACCATCTATTTTCCTAGGATTGTGTACTGGTGCCCATCACCATGGTATCTGAGCACCTATTAGGGAGAAAGATGAAGACCGCAGGCCAGACAAGGTGGAGTCCAGGAGGTGAAACACAAGTGCACAAGCCGCATGTCCTCCATCTGTTACTGATGATAGTAAGCCACCCACTGTACTTGGGATGAGAGAGGGTTGAAAACTTGACTCTGCACAGCATTACAGTTCTAACTTAAAGCCCACACATGGACAGAGGGCTGGGTCTGTTGCTCCCAGGCTTTGCCCTCTTTAGGGAGATATATTGGCTGCACAGATGCTCCATCCCTGCGGCACAGCGCCAATACCACAAAATCACAGAGCAGGGACAGCATTCACTTTGATTTCTCCCCATTCATTCCCTCACCCTTCCGGAGTTCCAGCATCGCCCTGCTCACAGCAATGGGAGAAGTAAACTGAGCCCCGTTCAGCCACCCCCAAGACAAAACTACCAATTCCAGTGGTGAAGGTCAGGTACACGTGGGATTGATACCAGCACAGCTAACACAGCCTGCTTACTAAAAGCTGGCTCCTTCATAGAACAGCATGATGAAGATCCTCCTGGTTCCCTACTGCAGTGGCTCTCAATCTTTCCAGACTACTGTATCCCTTTCAGAAGTCTGGTTTGTCTTGCATACCCCCAAGTTTCATCTCACTTAAAAACCACTTGCTTACAAAATCAGACATAAAAATACAAAAGTGTCACAGCACACGATTACTGAAAAATTGCTTCCTTTCTCATTTTTACCAAATAATTATAAAATAAATCAATTGGAATATAAATAGTGTACTTACATTTCAGCATATAGTATATACAGCAGTAGAAAAAAGTCATTGTCTGTATGACATTTTAGTTTGTACTGACTTTGCTAGTGCTTTTTATGTAGCCTGTTGTAAAACTAGGCAAATGTCTAGATGAGTTGATGTACCCCCTGGAAGACCTCTGCGTACCCCCAGAGGCACATGTACCCCTGTTGAGAACCACTACCCTACTGAACACTTGATGAAATCACATTCCCGGACAGAAGGGAGCTTACAGCACGACCTGCTTCATAGAAAAACCCTGTTTTAAAACTAGCAGCTTGTCTCCTTGATCCCAGGCACATGCAGCATGGGGCTGAGATCTCATCACTCTGCAGTGGACCCCACTGAGTCCCTGACTTCAGTGCTGCGTTGTCTGAGACTGACGGTTAATTGCCTTGAAATCTGTACTTCAATCTCCCTGATGCTCCTGGGCTGGGATGCAGAGAGCTGGCCCTGAAACCAGTCCCCTTATTTGCTCCCTGCAGCTGCTGTCCCAGTATTTGGACTGTCTGGGCTTTGAGACAACTCCCCCTCGAGTTCATTCCCTTCTTTTTCTCCCTGCAGCTGCAGTCCCAGCGTTGAACAGTCAGGGTTTGAGGGCTAATCTTTCTCCAGTCCACTCTCTCTCACCTCTCCCCATTGATTTTTCTCTGCTCTATTCCCCATGCCTCTCCCTTGCATTGACCAGGTTTTCCCCGTCATCTCCGAAAAAGCCGGGCTCTAACCAGCAGCAAGTGACTTTGCATGAGGGAACTTACCTCCAGACTCTGGTCCTGCATGGAGGGGCTGCATCTGCAGAGTGAGCTGGAGCAGCAGCAGTGCTGTGGGAAGATCGCTGGACCCCATGATGTAACCTAGAGTGGACAAGCCGTTAGCATTCCTCGCGCAGCGAGAGAGGAGAAGGAGCAGGAGGCACAGCCATGGACAGAGCCTATCTGTTTTCAATTGAGGGCTCTGCCACTACTATATTTAATAAACTGCTGCTGAGGGAGGGACCTTTGGATTTTCCCCACCAGTCACAAATCAGACTGGGTTAAAACAGGCCCCTCTCAGATTACAAGTAGGTTCCCCTTAAAGGGCTAGTGCCTCACGGCTGCCTCTCCCCCATGCTCTGAATGGTTCCTTGTTCCTCGCACCGGGGGGGTTCCCTTTCTCTCCATGGCTGTTTTGGACTGCCCAGTCCTGAGGCTCGTGAAGCTGATGTCTCACCGCCATGCGGTTGCTGGTGTCAGCTGAGAGAGGAGTAGGGTGTTGCCGTGAGCGTCGAGTAGCCTTTCTCAGAGCTGGTGGGAGCTATATTGTCTGGCAGCACTGGCATTGGCAGCTACTGAGAGTCTGAATCTCCCAGGAGTAGGCCTATGTATGGAGGCTAATACTGGGAGCTGGAATATGCATCTAAAATTCAGATATGGATAAATAAGAAGAGGGCCAAGGGCAGTATCCATGTGCCAACTCCCAGCTTGGCCAGAAAAGCCATCTGAGGCCTGGCGCGTCCTAAAAGCAAAACCTTCTGTGAGGGGTTTCTCCAGCATGGCTAGAGGACAAAGGCTCCAACTGGTCTTGTAGGCTGATGGCCCAATTAAAAATCATGTATAAATGGAGGCCTCACAGAGCATTCTGTTTCTTGGCCTGTATCTGCCCAGTTCTGCGGTATCTTGGCTGACTGGCTTAGCTGCTGTTAGGAGAAGAGTTCACCGCAATTCCCAGCAGCCATCAGGCTTCAATCCCAACCAGTCTGGGTGAGATTTCTACACTCTGCAAGGAACTGTGGGATTGCAAACAAAATGGCTTTTGACAGTGAAGCTGCACTAGGCTAGCAGGGAATTTTGGATGATGGAGATGGGCGTGTGGCCATCCACAGCCCTTGGAGATGGAAGACTTTATTTATTTGACAAATAAAGCACTGAAGAGCGTGTGTCCCATCACCTCACTGAATCTCCTTCCCCCTCTAACTCTGAGGAGATGGCCCCCCACGTGGTGAGCTGGAACACCATGCTCCTTGCTGCTTGCGTGTGTGGGGGTGGGAGGGATGAAAGGATGAGAGGCTTTTGTAAAAAATATTTGTTTCTCCTTTGCTGGAAGCAGTGTATGCCTTATTCAGAGCTCAGATAGTGGATCCCAGTGTCTTGGCTTCACTTCAGGTTCTGATAGCCCAGCAATAGAAATTGACAGTGGATAGGACTTATTAGATCATCCAATCTATTCTTTGGTTTCCATGGCAGGATTGTTCTCTATGCCATGACCCCTCTGAGAAAAGATAGGTTATAAAACACATATTGTTTTAAATAATTTAACCAGTTGTGTGTTTCTCACTGTCCTTTGGATCTGTGTTCCTTAGCTAAAGGACAGCCTGGAGAATTATTATATATTTATTAGTTTTATTAGTCAAAATAGCAAACAAGCAATTACAGAAAGCAAAATAAAGTTGGTTAGATGATAGTGTTCATAATATTAAAAAATAATTAAACTCACCATGGGATGTTATAATTTTTAAGAGATAATAACTCAGTTCAATTAAGTCAAGGTCTAATCACAATCTTGTTACAAAGACAAAATTTTATCCTAGTTCTATGCTAGTCTGGGCAGGTGATTTTGGTACCAACATGGTACTATGGATCCTTAAATATAGATCCTTATTTCCAGTCAAATTTATCTGCGAATGGAATTAAGGGACTATTATGTCAGCTTAGCCGGAACAATTCTACAGTAGGATTTAGAAACTGAGACAAGTTAATTAACAAAGAAAGCCAATTCAGCTGATGTGACCTTTAATCTGACCTTGCCCAGGTGATACTAATAGGCAAATGTTGCCACCTATACATGCAAGACTATCACACTCTAAACCCAAAATACAATAGATAGATGATAATTTTGAAGCATTTCTAATGTCTCTCGAATTTCACCAGTGCTGTAAACTCTCATGCCACTTTAAGCAAAGTTTCAAGTAGTGGTAAAATTGGTAGCTTACAAGTCCGTTCAAAGCTTCTTCCTCTTTTTGTCTAAGAAGCTGTCATCGGTTCTCTTGACCAAAGAATGGTATAAGGCTTTGGTAATGAGTTTCTCCCACCTCAGTTCTTTCAATTACCTATTGATTTAGCATAACTTCTAGACAACTAAGATTAAATTTCTAGTGAAATATAAGCACACAACATACATGTGAGTCATTCTGAGGGTTTTAACTCAGGTGTGTAGTTTCTGAGAAGCAGTTAGCTTAACATAACCAAGTTGTCATTTGGGTAAAAAAAAATGCATGGATAAAAGTCATGTTGCTGCTTATCAGCTGGAACTGGCTGTGATGTGGCACTCCACATGTTTATGGAAATATGCTTATGAGTGTAAATATAATGTAACTGGAATATGCTTTATGCAAAAGGTCTGTTGTAAGGTATCATTACAAAGCTTACAATCTACTGAGTGTATTCATCCTATTTGTATGAATGTATCATTCTTGTATCTGAAGCTAGAAATATGAAGTATTACTCTAAAGTCCTATAGTAATTATGCAAAGTGTGGGCCATTAATGGTGGTTGGGAATCTTAATGGCTCCCATTAACCAGGACAATTGGTTGTAAGTGGCTCTGTTTACTTGTAAGCCTTCCTGTGTTCATGTGAGTCAGGCTGGAAAGAATGGAGGCTTGGGTGTCTCAAAGGACATGTGACCATGTCACCTGGAACTGGAATCCATCTTAAACCTGGTGCTTTTTCATTTAGAAGGAGGGGTGGGAACCCAGAGAGAGACAAAGATTCCCGCCTTGTGCCAAAGCTATGAAAGGGGGTGGAACATAACAAAGGGAGGCCAGTCATGAGAAATCCCCTAGTTATCACCTGAGCTGGAACTAACAAGAACTGTACCGGGGAAAGGATTGGGCCCAGATTAAGACTGAGTCTAGTCTGTGAAAGAAGCTTATTGGAACATCTCTGAGGGTGAGATTTACCTGTATTCAGTTTCTTAAATGTATTAGGCTTAGACTTGCGGGTTTTGTTTTACTTTGCTTGATAACTAACTTTGTTCTGTCTGTTAATTCTTGAAATCACTTAAATCCTACTTTTTATACTTAATAAAATCACTTTTGTTTATTAATTAACCCAAGTAAGTGATTAATACCTGGGGGAGCAAACAGCTGTGCATATCTCTCTATCAGTGTTATAGAGGGTGGACAATTTATGAGTTTATCCTGTATAAGCTTTATACAGAGTAAAACTGATTTATTTGGGGTTTGGATCCCATTGGGAGCTGGGTGTCTGTGTGCTGGAGATAGGTAACCTGCTGAGTGGTTTTCAGTTAAAGCCTGCAGCTTTGGGGGCGTGATTCAATCCCGGGTCTTTGTTGCAGCAGGCTAGCGTGTTTGGCTCAACAAGGCAGGGTTCTGGAGTCCCAAGGCATCAGGGAAAATGAGCTCAGAGATAATTTTAGCACATCAGGTAACGGTCCCAAGGGAGTCTCTGTGACTGAACCCATCACACTGGCATAATGGTGGGTTCTCCAGCTCAGCTCCACAGTTGCAATGGCTGGTTTATTGATCTATTGAGTTCCTTGAGGTGATTTGCTCAAGGCATTATGACAACTGTATTCCTATTCTCTTTCTGGATTTTGCAGCAATCTCCCGAGATAAGATTTTATCAGACAGGGTTGATAGAGTTCTTGTCAGCAACAAGACTTTAGTTGTTATCAGTCAGGGGGCTCTCTCGCTGGCCAGGTAATGACAATCCTGCTCACAGTCTTTCTCATCCAGATGTTTTGGCTTCAGGGAGCAACGTGTTGAACAACACAGGGCGTTTTATACGTTTTCTGATGTGCCGCATGGTCCAGTTCCTCCTCTTGGCAAAGCTGATGTGGGCCAGTCAGGCAAGTGACCTATGCAAGTACAAGTTGTGTCCTCTCTCACCATCCAACAAGAAAACGAGGCATCTCCTTTATTGCTTCTTGAAACTTGATCTGGGAAAATACCAGTATATTTTGTGCAAAACATCTTATGCCATACCAGTTTGTATAAGAAATGTTGGGCCATACGTTGAATGTCAGCTGGTTTAGCTCTGGTCAGCACCTACTTTGGGGGGAAGGATAGCTCAGTGGTTTGAGCATTGGCCTGCTAAACCCAGGGTTGTGAGTTCAATCCTTGAGGGGGCCATTTAGGGATCTGGGGAAAAAATTGGGGATTGGCCCTGCTTTGAGCAGGGGGTTAGACTAGATGACCTCCTGTGGTCCCTTTCAACCCGGATAGTCTATGATTCTATGATACTCCTGCAAGTGAGCTTTCTTGGGCCTCTCTGTGGTGTGTTCCTTGGCCAACTTTGCATGACACCATGCTCTTTCCTCTGGCACTTTTTAAAAATCTGCCTGTAGAAGTATCCATTCTGAACTTAGGACAGAGTCTTTATGCAAAGTTTCTTTACACTTCTGGATGGTTCTGTCGTTGTTTATTAGTTCATCATGCAGCAATATAAAATGAGCAATGACTCATTATCTTGGTCCATCACCAATAGACTATAACAATTATTGAAATAAAACAGCAGCACATGCCTCCATACCAGTATTTGATTATTCCCTAATTCTCAGTGACAAGATTAGTGGGATCAATTAATATGCAAAACTCTCTCTGTGCAACTGCCAACTGATTGGCAGTTGCACAGAGAGAGTTTTGCATAGTCATTTAGATCTTATCATGTTTTGGTTGATTCATATAATGGAATTATAGAAATGTAGCGTTGGAATGGACCTTGAGAGGTCATCACATTCAGCCCCCCCGCGCTGAGGCAGGACCAAGTAAACCTAGACCATCTCTGAAGAGGTGTTTGTCCAACCTGTTCTTAAAAACTTCCAAGGATGGGATTCCACAGCCTCCCTTGGAAGTCTATTCCAGAGCTTAACGACCAGTATAATTAAAAACTTTTCCCAAATATCTAACCTAAATCTTCCTTGCTGCAGATTAAGCCATTACTTCTTGTCCTACCTTCAGTGGACATAGAGAACAATTGATCACTGTCCTCTTTATATCAGCCTTTAACATATCTGAAGACTGTTAGCAGGTCCCCCCTCAGTCTTCGTTTCTCAACACTAAACATGCCCAGTTTTTTTAACCTTTCCTCATAGCTCAGGTTTTCTAAACTTTTTATCATTTTTGTTGCTCTCCTTTAGACTCTCTCCAATTTGTGCACATCCTAAAGTGAGGACACAGTACTCCAGCTGAGGCCTCACCAGTGATGAGACGAGTGGGACAATTTCCTCCTGTGTCTTCAGTATTACTCTTCTGCTAATACACCTCAGAATGATGTTAGACTTTTCGCAACTGTATCACATTATTGACTCAAATTCAATTTGTGATCCACTAAAACCCCCAGATCCTTTTCAGCAGTACAACCAAATAGCCAGTTATTTTCCCTTTTGTAGTTGTGAATTTGATTTTTCCTTCCTATGTAAGAACATAAAAACATGAGAGTGACCATACTGGGTAAGACCAATGATCCATCTAGCCCAGTATCCTGTCTTCCAACAGTGGCCCATGCCAGATGCTTGAGATGGAATGAACAGTACAGGGCAATTATTGAGCAAGCCATCCCCTGTTGTCCACTCCCAGCTTCTGGCCACTAGAAGCTTTTGACACTCAGAGTGTGGGGTTGCATCCCTGATCATCTTGGCTAATAGCCATTGATGGACCTGTCCTAAATGAAGGAAGTGCATTTATTGAATTTCATCTTGTTGATTTCAGACCAATTCTCCAAATTGTCAAGGTCATTTTGAATTCTAGTGCTGCCTTCCAAACTGCTGCAATCCTTCCCAGCTTGGTGTCATCAACAAAGTTTCCAAGCATACTCTCCAGTCCACTATCTAAATCATCAATCTATTGAATAGTACCACACCCAGGACTGACATCTGTGGAGCCCCACTAGATACACCATCCCAGTTTGACAGCAAACCATTGATAACTACTCTTTAAGTATGGTCTTTCAACCAGTTGTGTGTCCACCTTATAATAATTTAATCTAGACCATATTTCCTTAGGTTTTTTTATGAGAATGTCATGAGGGACTACGTCAAAAGCCTTATTAAAATTAAGATATAAAACATCTACTGCTTTCCGCCATTCACTAGGCCAGTAATGTTGTCAAAGTTTAAAGATTTACATTTCACATTGGCTTCTCAACATACCATTTGACTGTATTAGGTTCTTTAATACAAAATGAATATATTGTATATATACCTTTATTAAAGATGAGTTATATATCTCCCATTGAGATATATAAAATAGTTCAAACCATGCTGTCTATTTGCAGTGCTTTTGTGGTCAGGTTGCCAAGGCAATGAAACTTCCTCAAACTGAAGAAGTCTGTTACCAAATGCTTTAAATGGCTTTAATTGTCTGGTCTAGTTTCTTAAATCTAATTGACACCTTTTAGTGTTCTTTAATAATAATACTATACCTGATGATATGATATCAAATAGACTAGCTTCATCTACTGTATTTCCATTACAACTGTATAAAATAGAAGAAAAAGGTAACAGAAAGTTACTTCCCAATTTAGCAAAAGCTTGTGGTGAAGCCGGGCTAGTTGGCTGCAGCAGTAACTCAGGCTACATCTCCTCTGTGTGACACACAGAAACTGCATTTGCTGTTTGATGTGTTTTAAGGTGTAGGCCTAAGTTTAACCAAGATTCTGGCCAATGTCTGGATGTCTCTAATGTTGTTGTTATTAATAGGCTCCGTATTTTCTGTATCATGTTTATACTCTGGAGTTTTATCCAGTCACATTTTAAACAGAGATGGACCCAAACAAGAGCCCCAGATCCAAACACTGATTAGGGGGCGGGGCTTCACTGACTAGGGGTCCTATAAAGGTAGCAGCCAGTCAGGCAGCGGCACAGACAGCTGCAGCGGCACAGGAGCCAGCAAACAGAGCTGTAAACAGGGGAGTTTGAGTGGGAGTTCTGTTGGAGGAGAAGGTATTTGTGTGTGCTTGGTTTTGTATTGGTAGTATTTGTATGTGTAGAGGTTTGTAGGGGCTTTGTGCTGGGAGAGAAGCTGAGCCCTGATTAGGGGGCGGGGCTTCACTGACTAGGGGTCCTATAAAGGTAGCAGCCAGTCAGGCAGCGGCACAGACAGCTGCAGCGGCACAGGAGCCAGCAAACAGAGCTGTAAACAGGGGAGTTTGAGTGGGAGTTCTGTTGGAGGAGAAGGTATTTGTGTGTGCTTGGTTTTTGTATTGGTAGTATTTGTATGTGTAGAGGTTTGTAGGGGCTTTGTGCTGGGAGAGAAGCTGAGCCCTGATTAGGGGGCGGGGCTTCACTGACTAGGGGTCCTATAAAGGTAGCAGCCAGGTCAGGCAGCGGCACAGACAGCTGCAGCGGCACAGGAGCCAGCAAACAGAGCTGTAAACAGGGGAGTTTGAGTGGGAGTTCTGTTGGAGGAGAAGGTATTTGTGTGTGCTTGGTTTTGTATTGGTAGTATTTGTATGTGTAGAGGTTTGTAGGGGCTTTGTGCTGGGAGAGAAGCTGAGCCCTGATTAGGGGGCGGGGCTTCACTGACTAGGGGTCCTATAAAGGTAGCAGCCAGTCAGGCAGCGGCACAGACAGCTGCAGCGGCACAGGAGCCAGCAAACAGAGCTGTAAACAGGGGTAGTTTGAGTGGGAGTTCTGTTGGAGGAGAAGGTATTTGTGTGTGCTTGGTTTTGTATTGGTAGTATTTGTATGTGTAGAGGTTTGTAGGGGCTTTGTGCTGGGGAGAGAAGCTGAGCCCTGATTAGGGGGCGGGGCTTCACTGACTAGGGGTCCCTATAAAGGTAGCAGCCAGTCAGGCAGCGGCACAGACAGCTGCAGCGGCAACAGGAGCCAGCAAACAGAGCTGTAAACAGGGGAGTTTGAGTGGGAGTTCTGTTGGAGGAGAAGGTATTTGTGTGTGCTTGGTTTTGTATTGGTAGTATTTGTATGTGTAGAGGTTTGTAGGGGCTTTGTGCTGGGAGAGAAGCTGAGCCCTGATTAGGGGGCGGGGCCTTCACTGACTAGGGGGTCCTATAAAGGTAGCAGCCAGTCAGGCAGCGGCACAGACAGCTGGCAGCGGCACAGGAGCCAGCAAACAGAGCTGTAAACAGGGGAGTATTGAGTGGGAGTTCTGTTGGAGGAGAAGGTATTTGTGTGTGCTTGGTTTTGTATTGGTAGTATTTGTATGTGTAGAGGTTTGTAGGGGGCCTTTGTGCTGGGAGAGAAGCTGAGCCCTGATTAGGGGGCGGGGCTTCACTGACTAGGGGTCCTATAAAGGTAGCAGCAGCCAGTCAGGCAGCGGCACAGACAGCTGCAGCGGCACAGGAGCCAGCAAACAGAGCTGTAAACAGGGGAGTTTGAGTGGGAGTTCTGTTGGAGGAGAAGGTATTTGTGTGTGCTTGGTTTTGTATTGGTAGTATTTGTATGTGTAGAGGTTTGTAGGGGCTTTGTGCTGGGAGAGAAGCTGAGCCCTGATTAGGGGGCGGGGCTTCACTGACTAGGGGTCCTATAAAGGTAGCAGCCAGTCAGGCAGCGGCACAGACAGCTGCAGCGGCACAGGAGCCAGCAAACAGAGCTGTAAACAGGGGAGTTTGAGTGGGAGTTCTGTTGGAGGAGAAGGTATTTGTGTGTGCTTGGTTTTGTATTGGTAGTATTTGTATGTGTAGAGGTTTGTAGGGGCTTTGTGCTGGGAGAGAAGCTGAGCCCTGATTAGGGGCGGGGCTTCACTGACTAGGGGTCCTATAAAGGTAGCAGCCAGTCAGGCAGCGGCACAGACAGCTGCAGCGGCACAGGAGCCAGCAAACAGAGCTGTAAACAGGGGAGTTTGAGTGGGAGTTCTGTTGGAGGAGAAGGTATTTGTGTGTGCTTGGTTTTGTATTGGTAGTATTTGTATGTGTAGAGGTTTGTAGGGGCTTTGTGCTGGGAGAGAAGCTGAGCCCTGATTAGGGGGCGGGGCTTCACTGACTAGGGGTCCTATAAAGGTAGCAGCCAGTCAGGCAGCGGCACAGACAGCTGCAGCGGCACAGGAGCCAGCAAACAGAGCTGTAAACAGGGGAGTTTGAGTGGGAGTTCTGTTGGAGGAGAAGGTATTTGTGTGTGCTTGGTTTTGTATTGGTAGTATTTGTATGTGTAGAGGTTTGTAGGGGCTTTGTGCTGGGAGAGAAGCTGAGCCCTGATTAGGGGGCGGGGCTTCACTGACTAGGGGTCCTATAAAGGTAGCAGCCAGTCAGGCAGCGGCACAGACAGCTGCAGCGGCACAGGAGCCAGCAAACAGAGCTGTAAACAGGGGAGTTTGAGTGGGAGTTCTGTTGGAGGAGAAGGTATTTGTGTGTGCTTGGTTTTGTATTGGTAGTATTTGTATGTGTAGAGGTTTGTAGGGGCTTTGTGCTGGGAGAGAAGCTGAGCCCTGATTAGGGGGCGGGGCTTCACTGACTAGGGGTCCTATAAAGGTAGCAGCCAGTCAGGCAGCGGCACAGACAGCTGCAGCGGCACAGGAGCCAGCAAACAGAGCTGTAAACAGGGGAGTTTGAGTGGGAGTTCTGTTGGAGGAGAAGGTATTTGTGTGTGCTTGGTTTTGTATTGGTAGTATTTGTATGTGTAGAGGTTTGTAGGGGCTTTGTGCTGGGAGAGAAGCTGAGCCCTGATTAGGGGGCGGGGCTTCACTGACTAGGGGTCCTATAAAGGTAGCAGCCAGTCAGGCAGCGGCACAGACAGCTGCAGCGGCACAGGAGCCAGCAAACAGAGCTGTAAACAGGGGAGTTTGAGTGGGAGTTCTGTTGGAGGAGAAGGTATTTGTGTGTGCTTGGTTTTGTATTGGTAGTATTTGTATGTGTAGAGGTTTGTAGGGGCTTTGTGCTGGGAGAGAAGCTGAGCCCTGATTAGGGGGCGGGGCTTCACTGACTAGGGGTCCTATAAAGGTAGCAGCCAGTCAGGCAGCGGCACAGACAGCTGCAGCGGCACAGGAGCCAGCAAACAGAGCTGTAAACAGGGGAGTTTGAGTGGGAGTTCTGTTGGAGGAGAAGGTATTTGTGTGTGCTTGGTTTTGTATTGGTAGTATTTGTATGTGTAGAGGTTTGTAGGGGCTTTGTGCTGGGAGAGAAGCTGAGCCCTGATTAGGGGGCGGGGCTTCACTGACTAGGGGTCCTATAAAGGTAGCAGCCAGTCAGGCAGCGGCACAGACAGCTGCAGCGGCACAGGAGCCAGCAAACAGAGCTGTAAACAGGGGAGTTTGAGTGGGAGTTCTGTTGGAGGAGAAGGTATTTGTGTGTGCTTGGTTTTGTATTGGTAGTATTTGTATGTGTAGAGGTTTGTAGGGGCTTTGTGCTGGGAGAGAAGCTGAGCCCTGATTAGGGGGCGGGGCTTCACTGACTAGGGGTCCTATAAAGGTAGCAGCCAGTCAGGCAGCGGCACAGACAGCTGCAGCGGCACAGGAGCCAGCAAACAGAGCTGTAAACAGGGGAGTTTGAGTGGGAGTTCTGTTGGAGGAGAAGGTATTTGTGTGTGCTTGGTTTTGTATTGGTAGTATTTGTATGTGTAGAGGTTTGTAGGGGCTTTGTGCTGGGAGAGAAGCTGAGCCCTGATTAGGGGGCGGGGCTTCACTGACTAGGGGTCCTATAAAGGTAGCAGCCAGTCAGGCAGCGGCACAGACAGCTGCAGCGGCACAGGAGCCAGCAAACAGAGCTGTAAACAGGGGAGTTTGAGTGGGAGTTCTGTTGGAGGAGAAGGTATTTGTGTGTGCTTGGTTTTGTATTGGTAGTATTTGTATGTGTAGAGGTTTGTAGGGGCTTTGTGCTGGGAGAGAAGCTGAGCCCTGATTAGGGGGCGGGGCTTCACTGACTAGGGGTCCTATAAAGGTAGCAGCCAGTCAGGCAGCGGCACAGACAGCTGCAGCGGCACAGGAGCCAGCAAACAGAGCTGTAAACAGGGGAGTTTGAGTGGGAGTTCTGTTGGAGGAGAAGGTATTTGTGTGTGCTTGGTTTTGTATTGGTAGTATTTGTATGTGTAGA
Organism: Eretmochelys imbricata; assembly: GCF_965152235.1. Classification (NCBI taxonomy): domain Eukaryota; kingdom Metazoa; phylum Chordata; order Testudines; family Cheloniidae; genus Eretmochelys; species Eretmochelys imbricata. The sequence continues at coordinate 48,254,256 of NC_135581.1, forward strand.
GGTTTGTAGGGGCTTTGTGCTGGGAGAGAAGCTGAGCCCTGATTAGGGGGCGGGGCTTCACTGACTAGGGGTCCTATAAAGGTAGCAGCCAGTCAGGCAGCGGCACAGACAGCTGCAGCGGCACAGGAGCCAGCAAACAGAGCTGTAAACAGGGGAGTTTGAGTGGGAGTTCTGTTGGAGGAGAAGGTATTTGTGTGTGCTTGGTTTTGTATTGGTAGTATTTGTATGTGTAGAGGTTTGTAGGGGCTTTGTGCTGGGAGAGAAGCTGAGCCCTGATTAGGGGGCGGGGCTTCACTGACTAGGGGTCCTATAAAGGTAGCAGCCAGTCAGGCAGCGGCACAGACAGCTGCAGCGGCACAGGAGCCAGCAAACAGAGCTGTAAACAGGGGAGTTTGAGTGGGAGTTCTGTTGGAGGAGAAGGTATTTGTGTGTGCTTGGTTTTGTATTGGTAGTATTTGTATGTGTAGAGGTTTGTAGGGGCTTTGTGCTGGGAGAGAAGCTGAGCCCTGATTAGGGGGCGGGGCTTCACTGACTAGGGGTCCTATAAAGGTAGCAGCCAGTCAGGCAGCGGCACAGACAGCTGCAGCGGCACAGGAGCCAGCAAACAGAGCTGTAAACAGGGGAGTTTGAGTGGGAGTTCTGTTGGAGGAGAAGGTATTTGTGTGTGCTTGGTTTTGTATTGGTAGTATTTGTATGTGTAGAGGTTTGTAGGGGCTTTGTGCTGGGAGAGAAGCTGAGCCCTGATTAGGGGGCGGGGCTTCACTGACTAGGGGTCCTATAAAGGTAGCAGCCAGTCAGGCAGCGGCACAGACAGCTGCAGCGGCACAGGAGCCAGCAAACAGAGCTGTAAACAGGGGAGTTTGAGTGGGAGTTCTGTTGGAGGAGAAGGTATTTGTGTGTGCTTGGTTTTGTATTGGTAGTATTTGTATGTGTAGAGGTTTGTAGGGGCTTTGTGCTGGGAGAGAAGCTGAGCCCTGATTAGGGGGCGGGGCTTCACTGACTAGGGGTCCTATAAAGGTAGCAGCCAGTCAGGCAGCGGCACAGACAGCTGCAGCGGCACAGGAGCCAGCAAACAGAGCTGTAAACAGGGGAGTTTGAGTGGGAGTTCTGTTGGAGGAGAAGGTATTTGTGTGTGCTTGGTTTTGTATTGGTAGTATTTGTATGTGTAGAGGTTTGTAGGGGCTTTGTGCTGGGAGAGAAGCTGAGCCCTGATTAGGGGGCGGGGCTTCACTGACTAGGGGTCCTATAAAGGTAGCAGCCAGTCAGGCAGCGGCACAGACAGCTGCAGCGGCACAGGAGCCAGCAAACAGAGCTGTAAACAGGGGAGTTTGAGTGGGAGTTCTGTTGGAGGAGAAGGTATTTGTGTGTGCTTGGTTTTGTATTGGTAGTATTTGTATGTGTAGAGGTTTGTAGGGGCTTTGTGCTGGGAGAGAAGCTGAGCCCTGATTAGGGGGCGGGGCTTCACTGACTAGGGGTCCTATAAAGGTAGCAGCCAGTCAGGCAGCGGCACAGACAGCTGCAGCGGCACAGGAGCCAGCAAACAGAGCTGTAAACAGGGGAGTTTGAGTGGGAGTTCTGTTGGAGGAGAAGGTATTTGTGTGTGCTTGGTTTTGTATTGGTAGTATTTGTATGTGTAGAGGTTTGTAGGGGCTTTGTGCTGGGAGAGAAGCTGAGCCCTGATTAGGGGGCGGGGCTTCACTGACTAGGGGTCCTATAAAGGTAGCAGCCAGTCAGGCAGCGGCACAGACAGCTGCAGCGGCACAGGAGCCAGCAAACAGAGCTGTAAACAGGGGAGTTTGAGTGGGAGTTCTGTTGGAGGAGAAGGTATTTGTGTGTGCTTGGTTTTGTATTGGTAGTATTTGTATGTGTAGAGGTTTGTAGGGGCTTTGTGCTGGGAGAGAAGCTGAGCCCTGATTAGGGGGCGGGGCTTCACTGACTAGGGGTCCTATAAAGGTAGCAGCCAGTCAGGCAGCGGCACAGACAGCTGCAGCGGCACAGGAGCCAGCAAACAGAGCTGTAAACAGGGGAGTTTGAGTGGGAGTTCTGTTGGAGGAGAAGGTATTTGTGTGTGCTTGGTTTTGTATTGGTAGTATTTGTATGTGTAGAGGTTTGTAGGGGCTTTGTGCTGGGAGAGAAGCTGAGCCCTGATTAGGGGGCGGGGCTTCACTGACTAGGGGTCCTATAAAGGTAGCAGCCAGTCAGGCAGCGGCACAGACAGCTGCAGCGGCACAGGAGCCAGCAAACAGAGCTGTAAACAGGGGAGTTTGAGTGGGAGTTCTGTTGGAGGAGAAGGTATTTGTGTGTGCTTGGTTTTGTATTGGTAGTATTTGTATGTGTAGAGGTCTTGTAGGGGCTTTGTGCTGGGAGAGAAGCTGAGCCCTGATTAGGGGGCGGGGCTTCACTGACTAGGGGTCCTATAAAGGTAGCAGCCAGTCAGGCAGCGGCACAGACAGCTGCAGCGGCACAGGAGCCAGCAAACAGAGCTGTAAACAGGGGAGTTTGAGTGGGAGTTCTGTTGGAGGAGAAGGTATTTGTGTGTGCTTGGTTTTGTATTGGTAGTATTTGTATGTGTA